>NC_036855.1:60084944-60089445 GCF_002910315.2 Salvelinus sp. IW2-2015
ATTTTTGCAATTCGTTCCAGTCACTGGCAGCAGAGAACTGGAAGGAAAGGATGCCAAAGTAGGTGTTGGCTTTGGGGATGACCAGTGAGATATACCTGCTGGAGCGCGTGCTACGGGTGGGTGTTGTTATCATGACCAGTGAGCTGAGATAAGGCGGAGCTTTACCTAGCATAGACTTATAGATGACCTGGAGCCAGTGGGTCTGGCGACGAATATGTAGCGAGGGCCAGCCGACTAAAGCATACAGGTCGCAGTGGTGGGTGGTATAAGGGGCTTTGGTAACAAAACGGATGGCACTGTGATAGACTGCATCCAGTTTGCTGAGTAGAGTATTGGAAGCTATTTTGTAGATGACATCGCCGAAGTCGAGGATCGGTAGGATAGTCAGTTTTACTAGGRTAAGTTTGGCGGCGTGAGTGAAGGAGGCTTTGTTGCGAAATAGAAAGCCGATTCTAGATTTGATTTTGGATTGGAGAAGTTTGATATGAGTCTGGAAGGAGAGTTTACAGTCTAGCCAGACACCTAGGTATTTGTAGTTGTCCACATATTCTAGGTCAGAACCGTCCAGAGTAGTGATGCTAGTCGGGCGGGCAGGTGCATGCAGTGAACGGTTGAAAAGCATGCATTTGGTTTTACTAGCGTTTAAGAGCAGTTGGAGGCCAGGGAAGGAGTGTTGTACAGCATTGAATCTCGTTTGGAGGTTAGTTAACACAGTGTCCAAAGAAGGGCCAGATGTATACAGAATGGTGTCGTATGCGTAGAGGTGGATCAGGGAATCACCCGCAGCAAGAGCGACATCGTTGATATATACAGAGAAAAGAGTCGGCCCGAGAATTGAACCCTGTGGTACCCCCATAGAGACTGCCAGAGCTCCGGACAACAGGCCCTCCGATTTGACACATTGAACTCTGTCTGCGAAGTAGTTGGTGAACCAGGCGAGGCAGTAATTTGAGAAACCAAGGCTATTGAGTCTGCCGATAAGAATACGGTGATTGACAGAGTCGAAAGCCTTGGCCAGGTCGATGAAGACGGCTGCACAGTACTGTCTTTTATCGATGGCAGTTATGATATTGTTTAGTACCTTGAGCGTGGCTGAGGTTCACCCGTGACCAGCTCGAAAACCGGATTGTACAGCGGAGAAGGTACCGTGGGATTCAAAATGGTCAGTGATCTGCTTATGAACTTGGCTTTCAAAGACTTTAGAAAGGCAGAGCAGGATGGATATAGGTCACCCCCTTTGAAGAGGGGGATGACCACAGCAGCTTTCCAATCTTTAGGGATCTCGGACGATACGAAAGAGAGGGACAGACTGGTAATAGGGGTTGCAACAATGGCGGCGGATAATTTTAGAAAGAGAGGGTCCAGATTGTCTAGCCCAGCTGATTTGTATGGGTCCAAGTTTTGCAGCTCTTTCAGAACATCTGCTATCTGGATTTGGGTGAAGGAGAAGCTGGGGAGGCTCGGGCAAGTAGCTGCGGGGTGTGTGGAGCTGTTGGCCGGGGTTGGGGTAGCCAGGAGGAAAGCATGGCCAGCCGTAGATAAATACTTATTGAAATTTTAGATGATCGTGTATTTATCGGTGGTGACCGTGTTACCTAGCCTCAGTGCAGTGGGCAGCTGGGAGGATGTGCACTTGTTCTCCATGGACTTTACAATGTCCCAAAACTTTTTGGAGTTAGAGCTACAGGATGCAAATTTCTGTTTGAAAAAKCTAGCCTTTGCTTTCCTGACTGACTGTGTGTATTGGTTCCTGAACAGTTGCATATCGTGGGGACTATTCCATGCTATTGCAGTCCGCCACAGGATGTTTTTGTGCTGGTCAAGGGCAGTCAGGTCTGGAGTGAACTAAGGGCTATATCTATTCTTAGTTCTAAATTTTTTGAAAGGGGCATGCTTATTTAAGATGGTGAGGAAATTACTTTTAAAGAAAGACCAGGCATCCTCGACTGACGGGATGAGGTCAATATCCTTCCAGGATACCCGGGCCAGATCGATTAGAAAGGCCTGCTCGCAGAAGTGTTTGAGGGAGCGTTTGACAGTGATGAGGAGTGGTCGCGGATGCAGGCAATGAGGCAGTGATCGCTGAGATCCTGATTGAAAACAGCAGAGGTGTATTTGGAGGGCAAGTTGGTCAGGATAATATCTATGAGGGTGCCCATGTTTACGGATTTAGGGTTGTACCTGGTGGGTTCCTTGATAATTTGTGTGAGATTGAGGGCATCTAGCTTAGATTGTAGGAGTGCTGGGGTGTTAAGCATATCCCAGTTTAGGTCACTTAACAGAATGAAGTCTGAAGATAGATGAGGGGCAATCAATTCACATATGGTGTCCAGGGCACAGCTGGGAGCTGAGGGGGGTCTATAACAGACGGCAACAGTGAGAGACTTATTTCTGGAGAGATTAATTTTTAATAACCATGGATTACAGGCAACATCTGCATCGAGCTAAAGGCTAGAGCTGCCGCTTTCAAGGAGCGGGACTCTAACCCGGACGCTTATAAGAAATCCCGCTATGCCCTCAGACAAACATCAAAACAAGCAAAGCGTCAATAAAGGATTAAGACTGAATCCTACTACACCGGCTCTGACGCTCCTCGGATGTGGCAGGGCTTGAAAACTATTACGGATTTCAAAGGAAAACCCAGACGTGAGCTGCCCAGTGACGCAAGCCTACCAGACGAGCTAAATGCCTTTTATGCCTGCTTCGAGGCAAGCAACACTGAAGCAGCACGAGAGCATCAGCTGTTCTGGATGACTGTGTGATAACGCTCTCGGTAGCCGATGTGAACAAACCTTTAACAGGTCAACATTCACAAGCCGCTGGGCCAGACAGATTACCAGGACGTGTACTCAAAGCATGCGCGGACCAACTGTCAAGTGTCTTCACTGACATTTTCAACCTCTCCCTGACCGAGTCTGTAAATACCTACATGTTCAAAGCAGACCACCATAGTCCCTGTGCCCAAGCAAGTGAAGGTAACCTGCCTAAATGATTACCACCCCACCAACGTGTCCAGAGATGCAACCTCTCTTATCATCACTTAGTGCCTGGCTTACCTCCACTGTACCCGCACCCCACCATACCCCTGTCTGCACATTATGCCCTGAATCTAGTCTACCACGCCCAGAAATCTGCTCCTTTTATTCTCTGTCCCCAACGCACTAGACGACCAGTTTTGATAGCCTTTAGCCGTACCCTTATTCTACTCCTCCTCTGTTCCTCGGGTGATGTGGAGGTTAACCCAGGCCCTGCGTGTCCCCAGCACTCTCATTTGTTGACTTCTGTAATCGAAAAAGCCTTGGTTTCATGCATGTTAACATCAGAAGCCTCCTCCCTAAGTTGTTTTTACTCACTGCTTAGAGCACACTCCGCCAACCCTGATGTCCTTGTCGTGTCTGAATCCTGGCTTAGGAGGCCACCAAAAATTCTGAGATTTTCCATACCCAACTACAACATTTTCCATCAAGATAGAACTGCCAAAGGTGGAGGAGGTACAATATACTGCAGAGATAGCTTGCAAAGTTCTGTCATACTTTCCAGGTCTATAACCAAACAGTTTGAGCTTCTAATTTAACTTCTTGCAACTATAGGGGTGCTGTTCCGCATTAGCATATTTGTGTCTCCAAATTAAACTGCCTCGTGCTAAATTCTTGATCGTACAATATGCATTTATTGTTATTATTGGATAGAAAACACCTTCTAGTTTCTATAGAAGTTGGAATTTTGTCTCTGAGTGGTACAGAACAATTTCTACAGCACTTTTCATGACAGGGTTCAGATTTCAGAAATTTTTACCCCTGATCTGGGGTCTGTTTTAAGGCGACAGTGAATGCTATGAAGAAACCGACACTGCCTACGTCTTCCTCTGGGTGTCTGTACGTCATCACGTTTTCAATGGAATCGATGGGACATTCACAGCCATTATAAAAACCAAAATGTATAGAGACCGTCCTTTCTCGTCGTGCGCCTGAAGCGTGAAGGCCATCGGACTTGCCTCGTTCCAAATCGTTTTCTAACAGCAAATATTCTCCCGGTCATGTTTCAGTCGTTATAGTTGTTAAAAACATCATAATGTAGTTAATTTGAACCGTTTTATAGCAATTTATATCCGTTTAGTGCGATTTTGAGGAATTTCTTTGTTGTGCACTCTGAAACTTTGGACACGTTTGGGGTGTCGGTCGTTGGGTGTGGACATTTCGAAGGACAGAGGACATCTATCGACCAAAAGACGTTATAACATAGAAAGGATACATTGCCAAGAATCTGATGGAAGAACAGCTCAAAGTAAGCAATATTAATATGATAAATCGTGTTTCTGTCGAAATATTTTAAACGCATATTTCGCCATTTTGTTTGGTATAGCTTCACTTGGCCAACCCTGTATTGAAAAGTAAGGATAATTTAAAAATGTAAATCAGCGGTTGCATTAAGAACTAATTTGTCTTTCGATTGCTGTCAACCCTGTATTTTTTAGTCAAGTATATGATTAGCTTTCAATTAA
>NC_036855.1:60092786-60108072 GCF_002910315.2 Salvelinus sp. IW2-2015
AGTGGACAGAACAATTTCTACAGCACTTTTCATGACAGGGTTCAGATTTCAGAAATTTTTACCCCTGATCTGGGGTCTGTTTTAAGGCGACAGTGAATGCTATGAAGAAACGACACTGCCTACGTCTTCCTCTGGGTGTCTGTACGTCACACGTTTCAATGGAATCGATGGGACATTCACAGCCATTATAAAGACCAAAATGTATAGAGACCGTCCTTTCTCGTCGTGCGCCTGAAGCGTGAGGCCATCGGACTTGCCTCGTTCCAAATCGTTTTCTAACAGCAATATTTTCTCCGGTCATGTTTTCAGCTGTTTTAGTTGTTAAAAACATCATAATGTAGTTAATTTGAAACGTTTTATAGCAATTATTATATCCTGTTAGTGCGATTTGAGGAATTTCTTTGTTGTGCACTCTGAAACTTTGGACACGTTTGGGGTGTCGGTCGTTGGTGGTGGACATTTCGAAGGACAGGGACATCTATCGACCAAAAGACGTTATAACATAGAAAGGATACATTTGCCAAGAATCTGATGGAAGAACAGCTCAAGTAAGCAATATTTAATATGATAAATCGTGTTTCTGTCGAAATATTTTTAAACGCATATTTCGCCATTTTGTTTGGTATAGCTTCACTTGGCCAACCCTGTATTGAAAAGTAAGGATAATTTTAAAAATGTAAATCAGCGGTTGCATTAAGAACTAATTTGTCTTTCGATTGCTGTCAACCCTGTATTTTTTAGTCAAGTATATGATTAGCTTTCAATTAAACTAGATCACTCTGATAGATGACGTCAGACATATTGAGGCTTGATTTCCTAGTTTTTTTATTGTGTAACCACGGTTTTGTATGGCTAAATATTGCACCTTTTCGAACAAACTGTATATGTATATTGTAAAATGATGTTACAGGAGTGTCATCGGAAGAATTCTGAGAAGGTTAGTGAAAAAATTAAATAATTTTGGCGGTGATTAGTATTATAGCGCTCTTTGGCTGGAATCGATGCTCTGGTAACGTTTGCACATGTGGTATGCTAACTTATCGATTTATTGTGTTTTCGCTGAAAAACGCTTAGAAAATCTGAAATATGGTCTGAAATCACAAGAACTGGGTCTTTCCATTGATTGCTTTGTCTATTTTATGAAATGTTTTATGATGAGTAAAATGGTCATACACGTTGCTCTATCTAGTAATTCTAGTCGATTTGTGATGGTGGGGTGCAATTGTAAACTGTGATTTCTACCTGAAATATGCACTTTTTTCTAACAAAAACTATCCTATACCATGAATATGTTATCAGACTGTCATCTGAAGAGGTTTTTCTTGGTTAGTGGATATCAATATCTTAGTTGAGCCGAATTGGTGATAGCACCTGAAGGAGTAAGAAAATGATGGAGTTAGAATAGTGGTGTATTTTTGCTAACGTGTTTAGCTAATAGATTTACATATTTTGTCTTCCCTGTAAAACATTTTAAAAATCTGAAATGGTGGCTTTATTACAAGATCTGTATCTTTCATCTGGTGTCTTGGACTTGTGATTTAATGATATTAGATGCTACTATCTACTTGTGAAGCTATGCTAGCTATGCTAATCAGTGTGTGGGGGTGGGGGTGCTCCCGGACCCGGGTAGAGGCTCGTTAGAGATGTAGAAAGATTCTGGTTGGGATATGTACGTACAGTCACTGTGGGGATGACGTCGTCGATGCACTTATTGATGAAACCGACGACTGAGGTGGTGTACTCCTCAATGCCATTGGATGAATCCCAGAACATGTTCCAGTCTGTGCTAGCAAAACAGTCCTGTAGTGTAGCATCCGCATCATCTGACCACTTCCATATTAAGCGAGTCACTGGTACTTCCTGCTTTAGTTTTTGCTTGTAAGCAGGAATCAGGAGGATAGAATTATGGTCAGATTTGCCAAATGGAGGGCGGGGGAGAGCTTTGTATGCATCTCTGTGTGTGGCGTAAAGATGGTCTAGGAATTTTTTTTCTCTGGTTGCACATGTGACATGCTGGTAAAAAATTGGTAAAACTGATTTAAGTTTGCCTGCATTAAAGTCCYCGGCCACTTGGAGTGCCGCTTCTGGGTGAGCATTTTCTTCTTCCTTATACAGTTGGTTGAGAACGGTCTTAGTGCCAGCTTCGTTCTGTGGTGGTAAATAGATGGCTACGAATAATATAGATGAGAACTGTCTTGGTAGATAGTGTGGTCTACAGCTTATCATAAGGTACTCTACCTCAGGCGAGCAATACCTCGAGACTTCTTTAATATTAGACATTGCGCACCAGCTGTTATTGACAAATAGACACACACCCCCACCCCCCGTCTTACCAGAGGTAGCGTCTCTGTTCTGCCGATGCATGAAAAATCCTTCTAGCTCTATATTGTCCATATCATCGTTCAGCCACGTCTTGGTGAATCATAAGATGTTACAGTTTTTGATGTCCCGTTGTTAGGATAATCTTAATCGTAGGTCATCAATTTTATTTTCCAATGATTGCACGTTAGCAAGAAGAACAGATGGTAGTGGGAGTTTACTCGCTCGCCTACGGATTCTCAGAAGACTGCATTTGAGATACCACCAAGGTTCTGTTAGAACTGCAGATCATTGGAATTATTATTATGCTCACTATTGTCCACCTCCGACCCACATGACAATACAGAGACAAATTTACTGCCAACGACTAGGGCAGCTGGTACATTTTTTTAGCTGAAATTCTGGTAAAGTACTTTCTTTTACAGTGTTCAACCCCCATCTCAATAACTGATTACTTTTTCTGGTGGTTCAGTTCTCAACCACATCCATTGTGAAGTGAAAAGTATGAGAGTTGCATTGGCCAAGAATAGAAAGCCAACTTCTGTGTCATAGTCTCTGGGTTTTGTTCAGACAAAGAGAAAATAACCTTAATACAGTGGTTGAAGACTCCAAGTCAATGGTGTGATGAGTTTTACTCACTTACATGTGAGAAGTCGATTTTACCACACTGTATAGACTATAGGAGTTGTCATTTCGCAGGTTTCTATGAAAGGTGGCTATATGTCTGGAACTAAGTGTTAGGATCCTGTCTGAACATGTGTATGCCCACAACACAGAAATTGTACAGCCAACTACTGACGCCATCAAATTACAGAACCCATAGTGTGAGACTTATGTCTGATTTCTACAGAATCTTACAACTGTTGTCTTGTATTGAAGTGTATCTAATTGTGTGTGTTGTGTGTGTGTGTGTGTTGTGTGTGTGAGTGTGTGTGTGTGTTGTCGTTGTGTGTGTTGTGTGTGTGTGTGTTGTGTGTGTTGTGTGTTGTGTGTGTTGTGTGTGGTTGTTTTGTCGCAGGTTCAGCAGGCAATGTGTTGTGGACAAAGACAAGAGAACCAATGCGTACTGCAGCTTCGAAAATGTTCTCAGCAGCATGAAAGGAAGTGAGAGAAGATGTTTTTTGTTTAATCATGACATAGATTTACATACTGTATGGCACCATACTACAAAGTAATTACACAATCATTGCCACATTATTAATTCAAAAATATATATTTTTAAAGCATACCAGCACACACACGCACATATCACCACAGCATTTTTTTTAAAGCCAAGCATATATGCAGTTGACAAATCACATATTTACCACATTACATAACCATATCCAACGCCAAGGGTGAATTGGGGTGCAGCACGCCAGAGGTGGTAGTGGAGGCTTCAGGCAGGGGTAGTAGTGGGGTATAGTCTACAAGGTGCATATCCAAATCAAACAAATTGTTATTTGTCACATGCTTCAAAACAACAGAATATAGTAAGCTAATACACAAATAAAATACACAGGTAAGCAGTACTGTCACGCCCTACCATATTGCTTGTTTTTTATTTTTTGTTTGTCAGGTGTGATCTGATGGCATTCTAGTTATGTCTGGTTTGTCTATTCTATGTGTTTGCCTGATAGTGGTCTCAATCAGAGACGTTTTGTGTGCTCTGATTGAACCATTATTAGGTAGCTGTTGTATGGTTTGTGGATTATTCTTATGTGGTTAGTTGCTTGGTCTCCTATTATATATAGCGTCACGTTCGTGTTTTTGTTTGATTTAGTTTGGTTAGTTGTCTTCTTAAACAAAATGAAGAATGTATTCATTCACGCTCCCTGTCTCCTCTCTTCCACATACGATGATCGTGACATACTGATCGATGTGTAGGGGTATCTTGAACCTAAAAGGTTCTTTGCTATCCCATAGCAGAACTCTTGAATAAAACTTTTGTCCTGTAGATCCCTCTTCACATGAACCAAAAAGTTCGCCTATGGGACAGCCCGAGAAACCCTTTTGAACCCTTTTTTCTAAGAGTTATGCGCCTTTACTGATGAGAAAAGCAACAAGATCAAACATGCCACTCTCTGAGCAATTGAGTTGCTGTTGCACATAGTGTGCACAGTAGACCTTATCTCCACGGCTGCCGCGATCAACCAGGAGAGAGAATTGGATTAAGGATCCATGAATGGCCCCTCACATGAATAATTAACATGGCTGAGCATGGACAAATATTTGCTCTGGCTTTTTCAAGAGAGAAATACTTCTCTTTGCTGAGCCCTCATTCCAGAGGAATGTTACGTAAGCGAGAAACTRAAGCTGAGCTGAGCCCCCTTAGTGATGGTCAGGGAGTAAGATTCAAACATTTGCCGTATTMATTTTGCAGACCACTCAAATAGCATTTAAGAAACAGCAAAGCTATGCCAGAAAATATCAGAACATGCCATTTTGAAAATTTGTATAAGCCTTTGGTTTAATGTGTTTCAATTGTACATTAATCCGGACAACAAATTCTAACAAACCATTTTTGACAACTATCATTAATTGTACTCCTCCTATTCTCCTTGCTGAATGTCCACAGCTACTTTCAATCTATCACTTCACTTATGCTCCGTGGAGTACTAATTTGTGACATCATCACCCACGGCCATGTCTCCAAGGCAGAGGTCTCTCTCTCTCTGTCTCTGCAGCTCCAGTTTGATTAATAGGGTCCTGATTGGCTGCTGAGAGGTCAGCTGTGGTGACTGATTGCTCTCAGACTGGGGCTTGTTGTCTGACTTTGTGGAGCAGACTGAAATCAGGCTGAGGTCATCCATTTTAATGACACAGGCACAGAGGTCACTATGAGACAGTCTCCTCTGTCAGACACAATCCCAATCATCAGGCCCTGTACTGTCAGCCTCCCGTCATGCCTTCCTTTGCCTAATTACATAGTCAGGTTTAATACGTTGGCAAAATCCGAATCAAAATTAGAGATGTTACTTTTCATACAATGGGGAATTTGGAAATTGAATTTGCACTGAAATAGTCTCAATACAGATGAGTGTCAAAATTAAATGTATAACAAAAATTATTAACGCCAGATACAACAATTTCAAATATTTTACTGAGTTACAGTTCATATAAGGAAGTAGTCAATTGAAATAAATTCATTAGGCCCTAATTTATGGATTTCACATGCCTGGGTATACGTATATACATCTGTTGGTCACAGATACCCCCMAAAAAWTGCCTYACAATGTGCCTCAGGATCTCGTCACGGTATCTCTGTACATTCAAATTGCCATCGATAAAATGGAATTATGTTCGATGTCCGTACCTTATGCCTGYCCATACCATAACCCCACCGCCATCATGGGGCACTCTGCTCACAACGTTGACATCAGCAAACCGCTCGCCCACATGACGCCATACATGTTGTCTGCGGTTGTGAGGCCAGTTGGACGTACTACCAAATTCTCTAAAACAACGTTGGTGGCTTACGGTAGAGAAATTAACATTAAATTCTCTGCCAACAGCTCTGGTGGACATTCCTGCAGTCAGCATGCCAATTGCACGCTTCCTCAAAACTTGAGACGTCTGTGGCATTGTGTTGTGTGATAAAACTGCACATTTTAAAGTTGCCTTTTATTGTCCTCAGCACAAGGTGCACCTGTGTAATGAATCGATTATGCTGTTTAATCAGCTTCTTGATATGCCACACCTGTCAGGTGAATGGATTATCTTGGCAAAGGAGAAACGCTCACTAACAGGGATGTAAACTAATTTGTGGACAACATTTGAGAGAAATAAGCTTTTGTGCGAATGGAAACTTCCTGGGATCTTTTATTTCAGCTCATGAAACATGGGAACAACACTTTACGTGTTGCATTTAGATTTTTGTTCAGTGTAGGTGTATGCTATAATTACAACATTACCCCTCCATTGAGTATACTTTGTCCAAGTGAAACAGTTCACACAAGAAATCCAGGGACTCTCCCTCCTTCCTATTCTTTTATTTCCAGCTGTGCAGAACGAGCGGGACCGCATCAGCAGCCGCAGAGGAGAGGGACAGGGGCTGGGCACTCTGTCAATCAGTGTACTGCTACAGGCAGAGGCCAGCATGCATCAGGTAAGAGATTGTCACTATAAAACCTCTCCCTATTCACAGTCACAAAGTGCTCCAGAGGCTTCCATTTCCCATCCAGCCCAGAGTAGAGCCCCTTATCTGTTTCTCAGAAACACAGCAGTGGCAGGGCTAGAGATGGAGAGGATACAGGCTGCACTTTAGACAGCCGGCCATTAAGGTCCCCTGGAGATTCTAGCTGCAGGCTGGATTCAGTTACTTCTTAGAAATGGCCAAATTGCCCAGAGAGACTCACATTTGATCACAGCAGTCCTATKTAATGGCWKKGCCTGGGCTTGGATTGTGTGCCAGCGTTCAATTGGCTTCAAATACATAATAAMAWCCAGATATCCTCTTTGYATGCGAAAGGAATGCGGCAGAAATTAATTGGATGATTGACAAATGAACCACAAAATTTGGCCAGGCTGTTTTCCATTTGGGTCAARTTTTCATGCRATGTCTCCTCAATGTGAGMTGTGTGCTGAAGGGGCTYTGATCACCATCCAACAGCATYGTTCCAGAGACAGACCCACCAACAACACACATCCAAAATCCATTTCTCATCTTACACCCTTATATTCTCTATTACCACCATTCTCTGAAGTGACCTTTCCCCCACCCAATACCCTACCTGCCTCTGCTTGCTCTGCCCTTCACGATTGTCCAAGCACCCATCATCTCACCCCTGCACTCTGCCCCATCCATCTCCTCCAACCCTCTCTTCATTCTCACATTACACCGACACCTAGGGCCAATGTGGAACCTCTCATTATTGTGTGTCACTCTCAGTTTCCAGCCCTGACCTCCCCTATGAGCTGTGACATCAACASCAAGARGATAGCWYGCGTGGGGGATGTGTGTGAGTCCATGAAGCAGCAGCTCCTCCTGCTGGTGCAGTGGGCCAAGCGCATCCCCGAGTTCTGCAGCCTCCCAGTTGACGACAGGGTATGGAACTATGGATGTTATCCTACTTAATGTGTCTGTATGAACATGTGAGCTGCACCTGTCTAAGCAGGCAGTCACATTCAGCCCAGCTGTCTTTGTGTTGGGTTTTGGATCACTAGCTGTTGGAATACTCACGTTGCAGGGAGGGCTGTCTGTGTAATGGCTGCTGTGTGTTGTCTCTGTGCTGTGTCTTGTCTGTGTGCAGGTATCCCTGTTACGAGCCCACTCTGCTGAACACCTCATCCTAGGGGTGGCTCGACGCTCCCTGCCTTACAATGACATTATCCTTCTGGGTAAAATATATAGATCTCAGCTGAGTCTGGGATGTGCTCTCATCTTTGTTATAGAATGAAAAAATAATTTACCCAATGTTTGATACTAGTAATGTCGACAAGCTATGCTGCTTTTACCATATGTGTATATTGATAAAGGAAGCAGACTTACCTAATGTATAAAGTTATACTTACAGTTTTACTTAACTTATATTATAAGTATTTCATATGTGGATTGTGTTTGCAGGTAATTTCTTTGTGATCCCAGTGAGCGGTCCTGAGGTGGAGGTGTCCAGGGTGGCTGCCCGGATCCTGGAGGAGCTGGTCAAGCCTCTGAGAGAGCTGGACATCACCGACAGCGAGTTTGCCTGCCTTAAGACCATAGTCTTCTTCAGTCCTGGTCAGTCAGTCCTTTGGTCGCCACCAGCCACCCCCCTGCCCCTCCTCACCTCTTCTCACCTCTCCTCTGTCCTCAGACAAAGGAAGAGACTTTCGCCAGGAATCTTATTATTTCACAGTTGTTCTCTCCTGGGACTGTCTCTGCTCTCTCTGTGCTCTGTCCTTGGCACCCTGTTGGTTTGTCTTGGCCTGGCGGTCTGGTTTCATCGTGTTCTGGGAAGAAACTATTCATATCTGGGCGAGGTCCTGGCAGGGAGAGGTGACTGGCTGCTGGACTTTACAGCCTGTTGGTCTGAGGCGGTGATTACAGCAGCAGAGCCAGGCCACCGGTCTGACAGACTGACTGGCCAAACAGGCACAGCAGTGCACAGCAGTGCACAGCAGCATCAGGCCAAGTCTGACACAGATGACTGACTACCTACAGAAATAAACACACCGAACGTGTGCTCAGCTCTGTCCTGTGTGACCCTGCCCTACTACCTTYACCTAACCTTTCTCTAATCATTTCTGTTTAGTTTATTACACATAATGCATTTCAATTAGTAATGATGTATATTGTATAATGTCCCCACAGCAATCCCATCTCTCTCTATTCTCATAGGGCCGCAGCTTGAGGATTTGTCTCTCTTAATCTCCCATTTGTCTCAGGGCTGTGTTATAGGAATTGTTTATCTCAAAGTGGCTTCACTCTGTCTCTCAGTATAAGCATACTGTACATGTATGTGTCTCTCATGTACTCTATGTAAAGATGGCGCCGTACTGTATGGCTGCCATCTTACGTGCTCTGACCCAACTTTGCTATTTTGTGATTATTTTGGCGTTTATCATTGTCCTATGATCGACGGAATCTTTTGGACATCAGATCGGTAGTTAATAACCTTWATTCCGACTTCAACTTCGACTTCGATTCATTTGTGTACCTACAACTGTTATCGTGACTGCTGAATACACTAAGTGTACAAAACATTAAGAACACCTTCCTGCTATTGAGTTGCACTGCTGGAAGTGGATTTAATAAGTGACATCAATAGGGGATCATAGGTTCCACCTGGATTCACCTGGTCAGTCTATGTCATGGAAAGAGCAGGTGTTCTTAATGTTTTGTACACTCTGGGTATATTCCACYTCAGGACAACAACAACATCAAGCTGTCACTTGACGAATTGTACAAGATTATAAACAAGCAAGAAACAATGCACCCGGATGCTGCTTTTCTTGTTGCCAGTGAATTTAATTCCGCATCACTAAGACAGGTGATGCTCAACTTCTATCAACACATCTCCTTCGCCACTAGGGGCGTTAAAGTCCCAGACCACTGTTACTCAACCCGCCAAGCAGACTCTCAACACATGGGCCCCCCAGCGGTGTGTGCTTATACTCCCTGTTCTCCCATGATTGCGTGGCCACGCACGACTCCAGCTCCATCATCAAGTTTGTCCGATGACACGACGGTGGTAGGCCTGATCACCAACAGCCATGAGACGGCCTACAGGGAGGAGGTCAGAGTCATTAAAACTTGTTTTTCAACCACTCCACAAATTTATGTTAACAAACTATAGTTTTGGCAAGTCGGTTAGGACATCTACTTCGTGCATGACACAAGTAATTTTTCCAACAATTGTTTACAGACAGATTATTTCACTTATAATTCACTGTATCACAATTCCAGTGGGTCAGAAGTTTACATACAGTAAGTTGACTGTGCCTTTAAACAGCTTGGAAAATTCCAGAAAATTATGTCATGGCTTTAGAAGCTTCTGATTGACATAATTTGAGTCAATTGGAGGTGTAGCTGTGGATATATTTCAAGGCCTACCTTCAAAACTCATTGCCTTCTGCTGACATCATGGGAAAAAATCAAAAGAAGTTCAGCCAAGACCTCAGAAAAAAATTGTAGACCTCCACAGTCTGGTTCCATCCTTGGGAGTAATTTTCAATGCCTGAGGTACCGCGTTATCGTGTACGAACAATACACGGCAAGTATAACACCATGGGACCACGCAGCCGTATACCGCTTCAAGGAAGGAGACACGTTCTGTCTCCTGAAGAGATGAATCGTACTTTGGTTGCGAACGTTGCAAATCCAATCCAGAAGCAACAGCAAAGGACGCTTGTGAAAGATGCTGGAGGGAAACCGGTACAATAAAGTTATCTATATCGACAGTAAAACAATCCTATATCGACATAACCTTGATAGGCCGCTCAGCAAGGAAGAGCCACTGCTCAAAACCGCCATAAAAAAGCCAGACTACGGTTTTGAGCAACTGCACATGCGGACAAAGACCGTATCTTTTCGGATGAATGTCCTACTGGTCTGACTGAAACAAAAATAGAACTGTTTGGCCATAATGACCGTTCATTGATGTCAAAGCAGAAGAGGCACTGAGTTTAAGGGTATACTCCTGATGAATACATCCACAGGTACACCTATCAATTGACTTCAAATGATGGTTCAATTAGCATATTCAGAACTTCTAAAGCCATGACATTTTATAAATTTTACTGTAATTTCCAAAGCTGTTTAAAGGCAGCTCAAGGTACTGTAAACTTCTACCCACTGGGAATTTTGGTACAGTGAATTATAAGTGAAATATCTGTTCTGTAAACAATTGTTGGAAAAAATTACTGCGTCATGCACAAATAGATGTTCCTAAGCCGAAAACTGTAGTTTTAACAAGAAATATGTGGAGTAGGTTTGAAAAACTAGTTTAATGACCCCAAACCTAAGTGTATTTTAAACTTCGCGACTTAAACCTATTTTGCTTTGTCACTGATGGGTAGTTGTGTATAGTCTCTCCTCTCTCTCCTCTCTCTCTCTCTCTCTCTCTCTCTCTCTCCTCTCTCTCTCTCTCTCTCTCTCTCTCTCTCTCTCTCTCTCTCTCTCTCTCTCTCTCTCTCTCTCTCTCTCTCTCTCTCTCGTCCCTCTCTCTCTCTGTCTCTCTGTCTCTCTCCCCCTGTCTCTCAGACTGCCCAGGGCTGGAGGCCCCTCAGACAGTGCGGCGGCTGCGTTTCCAGGCCCAGGTGCTGCTGGACGAGGCCACCTGTGAGCAGCGGGGGCGTTTTGGGGAGCTGCTGCTGATGCTGCCCCCCCTGCAGAGTGTGGCCTGGCAGATGGTGGAGACCCTGCAGCTGGCCAGGCTCCTGGGGGAGCCCAGCGTGGACAGCCTGCTGCAGGAGATGCTGCTGGGGGAGGGGGACACTGGGGGCCAGAGACAACGCACAGGGCACGGTACGCTCCAGAGGAGCGATACTTACAGTAAAAACCCTCAAACTGAATACCACTAACTTTCACTGGGTTGCCTTACAGATCAACAACAGAGGTCAATAACAATTAAAACCTAAAATAGGTCAACTTTCAATTCCCACAATCTGATTCTGTCCACTGTGCATTGTGTCTTCACTTATGTTGTTATCATACTGTTTCATGGTGAACTCTCATTACTGACTTGAGAATATTCTTAATGAGGGTAACCTTTGAGCTGTTATGGTAACTGGATCAGTGTAGTAGTGTAGTAGTATACAGCTATTCTCTTCTCTGGTCCTCCTCAGGTTCTAACTCAAATGTAATGGCGTTCCCCCAACCCCAGGATCACACCCTGTCTCAGGACCTACTAGGAGGCCATGTCGGGTTGCCTAGCAACTTCACATCAGTCATACTACCTGTCCCTACCTGTGAGTACCCCCAAATGCATCCATAGACAAGTCAATATACATTGTGTACTAGTAAGCATTTAGCTAGCTAGAGCAAACAAATACATCATAATCACCTTTCATGACACCTTTATACACACACACACACCTGTATTTAGCGGTGCAGCAGGTGCGTGAAACCTCAATTGCTTGTTTCCTACCTGTGTCCCAGACTGAGTCAACAGGTTTGCTTCACTGAGATCTCCTCACAACACCAAGCAGCATGGTTCTCCTAAGTAAAAGTCTGTCTCGCCAGCCTCATGGTGCTCCACAGTAGCTGTGGGAAGAGAGTACCTGAGTAATGCCCCCACGCTGTCAAACAGAGGAATAACACACAGTGATCTCACCGTCCCCAGAGTTTTATCACCCTCACAGAGCCAGCCTGGCCCCACAGGGGGCACATGGCCCAGACTGCTCCCCTTGTTTCAGGCCCTCTAACCCAGCCTCGCTTCACAGGAACCTGGGCCCTCTCACCAGCCCTGGTCGTCAGGCTCAGTCCCTACAGCTCTGAGCTCACCTGAGGGATGTTGATGTCTGTCTCCCATCATTAATATTCCTATAATTACCACCTTAGTGTCTTTTTTTAGGGGATTAGCTCACCAATGGTAACTTAATGTCCTGAAAGAGTACTGTTACGGACCTGTAGTAAAAGCCATGCAATTTCAGTCTCAGTGTGTGTAATGCCAGTCTGATGCCTGTCTCTCTCCAACAGCTCTGTCAGTGGTGCCGCTGGTGCCCACACAGACTGGCACTGAGGTGTACAGACATGGAGAGGGGGCAGACATGCCCATAGAGTCTGCCCACAGCATGCCCATAGAGTCTGCCCACAGCATGCCCATGGAGTCTGCCCACAGCATGCCCATGGCTCCTGTCCACAGCATGCCCATGGCTCCTGTCCACAGCATGCCCATGGCTCCTGTCCACAGCATGCCCATGGCTCCTGGGGGTAACCTTTGAGCTGTTGTGGTAACTGGATCCGTGTAGTAGTGTAGTAGTATATACAGCTATTTCTCTCTCTGGTCGTCCTCAGGTTCTAACTCAAATTGTAAATGGTGTTCCCCCAAACCCCAAGATCACACCTGTCTCAGGACCTACTAGGGGCCATGTCGGGTTGCCTAGCAACTTCACATCAGTCATCCTACCTGTCCCTGGCTGTGAGTACCCAAATGCATCCATGGACAAGTCAATATACTTTGTGTACTAGTATGTATTTAGCTAGCTATTGTAGAGACACAAATACATCATAATCACAATGTATGACACCTTTATACAACACACAAACCACCTGTATTTTAGCGGTGCAGGCAGGTGCGTGAAAACCTCAGATGCTGGTTTTGCTGCCTGTGTCCCAGACAGAGTCAGCAGGTTTGCTTCACTGAGATCTCCTCACAACACCAAGCAGCATGGTTCTCCTAAGTAATAGTCTGTCTCGCCAGCCTCATGGTGCTCCACGGTAGCTGTGGGAAGAGACTACTGAGTAATGCCCCACGCTTTTCAAAACAGGAATAACACACGGTGACCTCACGCGTCCCCAGTGTTTTATCACCCTCACAGAGCCAGCCTGGCCCTACAGGGGGCACATGGCCCAGACTGCTCCCCTTGTCTCAGGCCCTCTAACCCAAGCCTCATTTCACAGGAACCTGGGCCCTCTCACCAGCCTGGTCGTCAGGCTCAGTCCCTACAGCTCTGAGCTCACCTGAGGGATGTAGTGTCTTGTCTCCCATCATTAATATTCCTATAATTACCACCTTAGTGTCCTTTTTTTAGGGGATTAGCTCAACCAACGGTAAACTTAATGTCCTGAAAGAGTACTGTTATGGACCTGTAGTAAAAGCCATGCATTTCAGTCCTGTGTGTGTAATGCCAGTCTGATGCCTGGTCTCTCTCCAACAGCTCTGCAGTGGTGCCTCTGGTGCCCACACAGACTGGCACTTGAGGTTGTACAGACATAGGGAGGGGGCAGACATGCCATAGAGTCTGCCCAACAGCCATGCCCAGTGGCTCTGTCCACACCTGCCTCTGAGAAGCAGACCAAGCAGCACCAGCTCTCTCAACCAGAGAGGAGAAAAAAAGCTGTGGTGATCTAAACACACACACACATCTCTCAATCCGGCCCACGGTTGGTTTTAGTAAAATGTTTTTTTTTTGGAGGGGAAGAAATGATAATGGACCTGCCAGTTTCTTGACTGTGTCCCAGCTCCCTGATAACCACAGCGAGGAAATACAACACATTTTCATTGCAGCCCTTGGAAGCCTCAGTGAAGACCGAATGTGGCCCCTGGGGCAAAATGAGTTTGCCACCCCTGACCTGGTGTTGGTGCATCCAGGCCGTGCTAACTATATGATTACAACATGAAGTAGAGGCTGTTCCATGGACCACTAGTAACCCAAAAAGGGACTTTGACTAGCCATCCAATCCTCTCCTTATCCACCTTTGCACAATGCACATTAACACGACAGGGAATATGATGCAACAATTAATAATTGATCAGGAATTGTTCTTTATGTTAACCATTCACTGACAATTAAAATCATCAAATCAATAAAGACCACAGCTCCAATAGTAATGTTATCTTTATTAGATCCATGGTTGGGTGAGTGAGTTGTGGTTGGCATGTTAATTAATGATCAGTAATGTGGCAGTGGTGAAGTAGGAAAATTTTATGTTTTTTATCTCAGGATCAAAGTCCATGCAATGTTGATACTGTTAAACATTTTAAAGTTACTCGTAAAAAAAATTTTTTTTTAAAGGAAATAAATAAAAAATAATGTGCTGTGTGTCTCTTGTTTTAGGATGTTTAGGTTTTATTCTGTAGGGGGTGTAGGCCTAATGTGTGAAGTGGTACTTTTGTAACAGGCTACATATACTGTTAGAAAAAGAATTCAGTAAATGACTGTGAGTGGTAGGATATGTAACATAACTGCAGAGGGTGCACTAAGCCTGTTTCAGAAAATCTGACTGTTCCTCTTCCCCTTTGAGCAATTGAGGCAAACCTTCTCAGACTGAGATGACCAACTCTTGCAGGTTATCCAGGGTCACTCACTGACTGTCCAGGGTCAGATATTGCATGGGGTATAGACAGAAATGATGAAAGGAGGAACATCTATTAGAGACTTTCTCTTCCCTCACCCAGACTTGAAGTGGTGGTTTTTGGAGTTATTTTTCATATCTCTCTCTGTACATGAGAAAGTATGCATGTCAGTGTGAAGTAGGGACCCTATTGACCCCAAGGTACATGGTTAATAGTAATCTAAAGCATATGCTTTCCAGGTTGGTAGTAATGTATGTCTGAGTGCAATCAAATCAAATCAAATTTATTTTATATAGCCCTTCTTACATAGCTGATATCTCAAAGTGCTGTACAGAAACCCAGCTCAAACCCCAAACAGAAAGCAATACAGGTGTCGAAGCACGTGGCTAGGAAAACTCCCTAGAAAGGCCAAAACCTAGGAAGAAACCTAGAGAGGAACCAGGCTATGAGGGTGGCCAGTCCTCTTTCTGGCTGTGCGGGTGGAGATTATAACAGAACATGGCCAAGATGTTCAAATGTTCATAAATGACCAGCATGGTCAATAATAA
>NC_036855.1:60112395-60158274 GCF_002910315.2 Salvelinus sp. IW2-2015
TAATCACAGTAGTTGTCGAGGGTGCAGAAAGTCAGCACCTCAGGAGTAAATGTCAGTTGGCTTTTCATAGCCGATCACTAAGAGTATCTCTACCACTCCTGCTGTCTCTAGAGAGTTRAAAACAGCAGGTCTGGGACAGGTAGCACGTCCGGTGAACAGGTCAGGGTTCCATAGCCGCAGGCAGAACAGTTGAAACTGGAGCAGCAGCACGGCCAGGTGGACTGGGGACAGCAATGTCTCTTGCGTGTCTATTATATATGTGTCTTGCATGTCTATTATATTATAAAGGCTGACCTCTAGTCTGTGCTCTCTACCTGGAGTGGGGCTGCAGGTCAGATGCCAGCATCTGCATCTTAAGCAGTCGCTTAGGGTCTTAAACATAAGTGTCTTAAACGGTTGCTTAGGGCCCATGGCCACTAGGTGGCCCCCGACCAAAACATTATATACAGTGGGTATAGAAAGTCACCACTCCCTTCCAAAATGTTCACCTTTTGCTGCCTTACAGCCTGAAATGAAAACACATACAATACAATCTGACTTTTTCCGGCTTTATTTATGCACACTAACCTGCAATATCCAAGTCATTTTTTATTTATTCTTTTACTCAGAAAATGTGTTAAAGGTAAAACAGTAAAATACCCTATTTGGATAAGTGAACTCCCCCCTGAGTTAATACTTGGTGGAACCACCTTTAATTACAGCCATGAGTCTCTTTGAAAAGGTCTCCACTAACTTTGCACACCTAGACTGTGCAATATTTGTCCATTCTTCCTTGCAGAATTGTTCAAGCTCAGTCAAATTGCATGGTGTGTATTGGGTCATTGTCATGTTGAAAGTGAACCATTTTCCCATGTTGTGGGGGTGTTTCTCTTCAGCAGGGACTGGAGCACTTGTCAGGATAGAAGGGAAAATGGACAGTGCAAAATACTGACAGATTATTGAGGAGAACCTGCAGCCCTCTGCCAGGAAGTTGAAAATGGGAAAATGGTTCACTTTTCAACATGACAATGACCCAACAGCACCTTTTGCCACTTGGCCTCGGAATCTACAATGTGCTTTTTGGCAAAGCTCAAACGAGACTTGATGTGGCTTTTTGTGAGGAGTGTTTTTTTTCTTGCAACCCACCCATAGAGGTCAGATTTGTGGAGCGCTTGTGATATTGTTGTCACATGCACACATTGACCAGTCTTTACCATAAAGGTCTGAAGCTCCTTCAGAGTCACCATTGGCTTCTTGGTAGCCTCTCTGATCAGTCTCCTCCTTGCCCGGTCATCCAGGTTGGAGGGACGGCCTGATATATACAGGGTCTGAGTGGTGCCATACGCCTTCCACTTCTTGATTATGGTCTTAACTGTGCTCCGATGGGATAGACAAAGCCTTTGAAATCTTCATCTCGTAGATCTTTTGAAAGTACCTTTCCGCCCATAGTGGATTATTTACTTTGAATTGCACTACTAAGCAGTGGAGTCCTATATGAACAACTGGTTTTATTCTGATCTAATCAAAGTCACTACAATTGATCACAGATTTAAGCCAATTAGCTTGATTTGTGATCTGGAAGGTGGTTGGTTATACCTCAGCAAGTTTGCAATTCAAGGGGGGTGTTCACTTATCCAAACAAGGTATTTTACTGTTTTACTTTGAATTAATTTTCAGAGTTTCACTTGACTTGGACATTGTGGATTACTGTGTGTAAATAAAGCCGGAAAAAGTAATTGTATGGGTTTTCATTTCAGGCTRCAAGGCAACAAAGGGTGAACGTTTTGAAAGGGGRTGGTGACTTTCTATACCCACTGTATATATATATATTTCTGTTGAGAGATAGAATAGTAGAATACACATGGTGTAATTTCRAGATTTGGCTGTGCATCAGCAGTAATCCTCTTGTCCAGTCGGCTGAGAGTCACTCRTAGTCATGTCAACTAATCATTTTTAGATTGGTTAAATAGTCTAGCCAGCTATCTAAACTTGTAGTAATCATGGCCAAATACCAATCGGGCATGTAGGGCACGTGCCCAGGAGCCCTGACCTGCAGGGTGCCCACATTGACCTTGTTAGTTACTCTCACTGAGATATCATTGACATGGCATAAGTCTTGGCTACGGCCGGCCCTGGATGCCAGTTAAAGTTAATGGGCACAGTGGCCTGGTCAGAGGGGTGATGATGGAGAGGGGGCACAGGATAGGGGCTCAGAGGGGATATTATTACTCMTCAGAGCAAATGGAGGGGAATAGTAGAATGAAAGGCCCGCTCCCTAACCGCCCCCCAGCCTGCGTGTTTATTTTGTAACCCAAAATACCAAATCAATACAGAAATAGAGCACAGAGTATCTACTACTTCTCTCTGGGGACAACGGCACCCGTTACTACAACAGGGGGTATAATCTAAACAGATCTTTATTGGTAGTTAACCCCTCATTCAAAAGACCCATTTACCTGTTACACACACACACACACACACACGTTATTATTGAAGCGCTTAATGGCTGATGGGTAATCTCTCTCCATGTGTGGCAGTGCCAAAGTCAGCAGCACACACAATGCCGCCCTGTATGCCCACCTGGGGCTGACATTTAACCCTGTAAGACTGTGTTATTCACACTTATACAATATTATATAATATTCGTTTCATTTGATGTCTATCTATGCTTGTTACCCAATGTGCTGTAATAGGAAACATGAAACAGCCATKTTCTCACAGAGGGTAGAAGTTTTCATGGAGTTTACATTTCAGCGACAGAATATGTATGTGTTACGCCTGTTCTCTAGTCGGCCACTATAACTCAGTATGATTCATTTCAATAATAAACCATTYGTTTGTTGATGTAGCTAGCAGCCATGGAGGACATTGGACTAGCCTAACTGCTGCTGAGGACAGCATAGCTACTGTAGGGGCGCATTGGGAATGGTGGTTCCCTTCAAAGTTAAGACTACAAATGAATGGTGCATAATTATTGGTAATATTGTATTACAGTGGCAATATGAAAGTACAAAGTCCTMAAAAATATGACTAATGGTAAACTAATTAAATTATTATAGAAAATATTTTGGGACTACAACTGAGACTGAGACCAAGGTAGGTCATCATAACTGTATAAACAGAATTCTCAAAACAAGTCACGGCAACCGTCAGTGTTGGTGTGAATTATTAGATGGATGTCGATTTTCTCAGTAAAAGGGCTTAGGATTTAGTGTTTTACAGAAAAACCCTGCTTTTCTTCAAGAAAATTGCCATATTTTCCTTCATGACTGGACTGGGCTGTTGACTGGTGAAGAAAAGACGTTTTTCAGCATGCTGGGAGACGTTTTAGAGAAGCTCTCTCTCTTCCAGCTGGCTCCTCAGCCACGACCCTGCAGCATGCCTGCCTGCCTGCCCAGTGTGTTACAGCTGGGCTTTTCCACACCACTTCAGCCCTGTCCTCAAAGCCGTCTTATTGGGGAAAAAGAGAGGGAGACATCAAACCATCAGGCAGCCCACACGGCACAAACTGGGTCTTTCAGCTTGCTGACCCAAAGCCCCAAAGCCTGCCTCTCCTTTGCTCTCCAGGCCCTGTACAGATAGTCAGCCCCCCATGTACCCTCCTGCTGCTCCAGACTTGGCTCTGCGTCTCACCTCCAGGTGAAGTTATTTGGGAGGACCTGGATTAATCTCCAGTGGGAGAGAGAAGGATAGAGGAGTTAACGCAACTATTTCCGCAGGGATGGGATTCAGGGAAATAGCAATGACCAATGACTGGACAGATTTCATAACGAGCATCCCTTATGTCAACAAACTTGCAGTTCACAGAGGCACTTTCTCAGACACACACACGCACACACGCACGGAAACCACAATCTTGTGAACTAATAAATACTTATTTGTGGCCGATAATCCCACGATCTACTGTGTTACTTCCACTGAAATACTAGTTCTGGGATGAGTTTCCAGAAAGCTCCATAGCATTAAGGTCATCTTCAGTCCATTGAGAAGACATGACTCATGTCTTACACTGATGAAGCCCTCAGACCAGAGATAGAGCAGTACATCCACTCACTTAGTCATCCACTCACTCAGCCTATTAAACAAGACTATACATTTAAACAGGGCCCAGGAGACAGGCCCCATTAGGTCCCCTTTCCTCCTCAAGTTTCATTGTCACTGTTCAGCAGCAGGAGGAGAGGACAGATCCTCCTGTTCAGCAAAGTGACATTACTACTATACTGCTATATCCTCTTCTCCCAGGGGCCCACTCTGACTGCAGTGAGTCTATTGATCTGCCAGCCAGCCAGCACAGTGATCTGTGTTAAAGTGAACCGTCACGCTCAGCAGTCAATAGCCCAGCTCCTCAGTGTATAAAGACCAGAGCCAGAAGGTTCTGACGGGAGGGATGCGTAATCCAAYAGCACGTGGCAAAGCACCTCAGCCCATCGCAATGCATCACAGTGGAGATCAAACCCAGAGCAGACACTTGGGCTGTCCTCTCCCACTGTTCTGGTTCTCCTTAAGACAGGGTTCTGGGTTATGTGGATTCAGGCAAAGTCCAGAACCTGTTCCAAGAAGCCAGGATGTGGAGCAGTTCTTCAAAACTAGACACACTCTTTATGTCAATCACTCCTGCAACAACTCAGACCAGCTGTCTAGTACTATGCCGTTTGGAACCACGACCAGACAGACATTTTGGACCAGGCCCACTCTCAGCAATTTAGTATTGCACAACAGTTGTGCAATAGGTTAGCAGCTCCTTCAGCTGATTCATGAATCACAAACATCCAAGGCCTTACTACTATAGTGCACTCTGACTGAGCTGGGATGCCAAGTGACAGTGACTGTGTAGAAGCAGTGGAAAAACAGAGAGCGTCACTAGACAGGATGATCCAGTACATCAACGTTGTCCCGAACAAGTCAACAACAATTAATCTCAAAACACCCACCTCTCCAATTATGAAATCTCTCCAGATGCTTTCCATCTGTGGCATAAAGACTGTGGGGTATAACAAAGTAAGTCATTACACCATTATATGCACCAAAAATAACACATTTAAACCCCATGTAAATACCATATAAATGACTTGTAAAGCCATAAGACGCCTTTCTAATAATGAAAGAGCATCATTAAGATGGGTCTAATTTTCTAATCATGGGAAGGAGTGGGCAAATCCCCTGTATCCCACAGTAACAGCAGTAAACACAGAGACAGACGAGTTAGCCAATGGGAGAGGAGCCTGTAATCCTACTACAGCCAAGCAAGAATGGGGGCGGGGGCAGGGGGAGAGACAGAGAGACTGTAGAAACTAGGAGAGAGTGAAAACAGACAAACAGAAACAGACGAGGAGGGAGAGAGGGGGGGGGGATAAAGAAAACAAGAGAAAGAGAGTGAGGGATGAGGATGAGAGGGGTAGAGAATAAGGCTACTGGCAGCCAGGCGACTGAAAACCCCAGATACCAAGATGGAATCAAAGAAAGTTGGCCGGTGTGACAGCGCTTCTCTGGCGCCTGGGAGGGCAGGGAGCACAGCATCACAGACACAGGACTTCAAACACTAAGCCAGTGGGGCAGGACCTACTGCTGCGTGACTTCAATTAAGCACTGCTGAGCTATGGCATAAACAGATTCCCCTCTCCCTCTCTTTCAGAATCAGGCTTTTTCCACACTGGCATTTCATCTCACCCTCCCTAACCCAACCCCCCTCTGAGAAGGCCCAACTATATCAAAGCAGGACGAAAATTAGCTACCAGAGTCTGATAACATGGCAACACAACATCTGGTTGTGATTGGCACATTTAGGTCCAAATCATCAGTGGTGCTGCTCTGGAACTCTAATTTACTAGCCGTACATGTATTATTTTGTGGGACTTTTTATCAAGTCATCATCCGTCCACATGATGCCATATTGGGGAGAAATTCAGAATGAATCGAAAAAATAAGCTTTTAGGTTATAACAGGATATTAATCATCCATATTCCTGCCAGTAAACACCAGTCTTTAGCCACAGAGAGAGAGAGAGAGAACAGTCTTTAGCCAGAGAGAGAGAGAGAGAGAGAACACCTCTTTCCCTCTCTCTGGTCAGGCCAGAGCAGAGCAGTCAGCCATCCAGATGTTTTTACTGCTCTCTCAGGTAGTGCTAGGCTAGCTAACCTACAGCAGTCTTTTCTGTGTTATGGATTTATGACAGGAAACCAGCCTGCCTAAATATAGCCAGGGAGAGTGCCTCTCTTTCCGTGGCCTGCATTTCAATCAGGGAACTTTTTAATGAGAGATGGCCACCGGTAGCGCTCAGAGTGAACAGGCTGTTGCCATGGGCAAATTGGTCTAGTTCGAAAAATATATAAAAAAGGTGTGACTTTGTTTCACAGCCACGGTAATTAACATTACATGAGTAAGAGGATGAGTGTGTACTGTTAGATGTCAGTCATCTTCTCTCACCTCAGTTAACGTACTGAGAAGATGACATTTATAATGTTCTCAAGCTTGACTGAGAAACACTATAACTACAATAAACACCTTTAATATTGCTGGTAATTCCATTAGGGGACTAAATGTCACTATTATGGTGCACAGACTAGAGGATTGTGGTCAAATGATGCATGATAATAATAGATAATAGTGACAATAAATAATAATATACTCTGTCATGTGTATTCATCATTTTCCTGAAGTAGACGGCACGTTCCTTGCTATTGTGATATATTGTGGTTTCTTGGGTCATGGTTTAATTTCTGAGTAACAGCAGAGKGTGAAGCGACAGCAACAGCACCATCACCAAGCCCTGTGTTCGTGGTTAGCCATTGCAAAGACATTGTTTGAGACTTGATGAAATCCCAGGGGAATTCCCCCCTCCCCACTTGTGTAATTGCAGACAAAATCTTTATTAAAAACCAAGCTTYAATACAACAAAGTCCTTTGTAAGCATTAGATGCTTTCAGTCAAAGTGGTTTGGACCTGTCATTAAGCAGATAATGAATGGGATCTTGTGTACAGTGAGCCACACAGTGTTTTAGTGGTCACCATTCATCAACCATTGTGGTTGGAAACAGAAGGGAACCAGTCTGGGCCCCAGCCCCTCAGTGTTATCCCCGCTCATGAATACACATCTCTGGGTYTGGAGGAGGGAGAGGAGAGCGGGGAGGCAACATCAGTCACCAAAGAGGGCTTTGTCCCCCCCTTTATAGTGCCCCCTCCCCCGTGCCTTTGAGGGGGGCCCTAGTATCCTCTGTCCATGGCTGAGCGTCAGTATCTCTCACTCTAGGGGCGAGATGCCACAGAGGGCACTGAGTGCATCTTTGTTTTGTTTACAAGCATTACTGACCTCTCCGTCACAGTTTAGCATCAGATGAAGACTGCTGCTGGAATCTGCATTCCGGCTCGGTCCCTGTTTTTGTTTGTCCGGGGGAACATAATAGAGCCAAACTAGGAGAGGTGACATGGGGACACGGTGGCAAGCAGCTGTGTTTAATCGGACAGGGCAGGGATGTATGTTCAGACCTCTTCCTTATTTACTCTTCAACATGTCCACAATGCAAGGGTTTAGACAGGCTATTTATCCCACTTATGAATGCACTGTACACTCTTCGAAAAAGTGTTCTAAAAGGGTTCTTTGGCCGCCCCCATAGGATAACCATCTGTGGAAAGGGTTCTATGTAGAACCCAAAAGTGTTCTGTCTGGAACCAAAAAGGGTTCTTCATAGGATTCTCTTATAGGGACAGCCGAAGAACCCTTATAGTTTTCTAGATAGCATTTAAGAGTCTACTGTGAGTGCATCATCATGTCATCCACAAGGCAGTCTGAGAATACTCTAGATAGTCTGTTGTGGTGGTGCTGATGGAGGTGATGGTAGAGGTGGTAGAGGTGGTGGTGGTGGTGGTGGTGAGGAGGTGGTGGTGGTGGAGGTGGTGGTGGTGGAGGTGATGATAGATGTGGTAGAGGTGGTGGTGGTGGTGGAGGGTGGTAGGAGGTGTGGTGGTGGAGGTGGTGGTGGGAGGTGGTGGAGGTGATGGAGGTGGTAGAGGTGGTGGAGGTGATGGAGGTGTGGTAGAGTTGGTAGAGGTGGTGGAGGTGGTGGAGATGGTGGTGGGGTGGAGGGGATGGTGGTGGTGGAGGTGATGTAGGTGGTGGTGGAGGTGATGGTGGTGTATGGTGGTGGAGATGGTGATGGAGATGAAGACGGAGATGGTGGTGGAGGTGAAGGGGTGGTGGTGATGATGATGGAGGTGATGGTGGAGGTGATGGAGGTGGTTGTGTAGGTTGTGGATGGTGGAGATGGTGATGGAGGTGAAGGGGGTGGTGGTGGTGGTGGAGATGAAGATGGAGATGGTGGTGAAGGGGTGGAGGTGTGGTGATGGTGATGGTTGTGTAGGTTGTGGATGGTGGAGATGGTGGTGGAGGTGAAGATGGTGTGGTGATGGAGATGGTGGTGGAGGGGGTGGTGTGGTGGAGTGAAGATGGAGATGGTGGTGGTGGTGAGGTGGTGGTAGAGGTGGTAGAGGTGGTGGGTGGTGGTGGTGGTGGAGGAGGTGGTGGTGGTGGTGGAGGTGGTGGTGGGTAGAGGTGATGATAGAGGTGGTGGTGGGTGAGAGGTGGTGGAGGTGAAGGGGGTGGTGGTGGAGAATGGAGGCAGGTATCCCACTATTACCTTCATTCACTGATGTCATGCCACTATTCTTAGGCCACACTGCAGATTTAGTTTCATGATCAGATTAAGGTAAACCAGTTGAATCATGAGTCCATCTCTTATCAACAGTACTGGGTGAACTTACATAGTCTTCATGTTCTTCTGCCTAACAGTGCTCATACAGCAGGTCTCCAGATCCACGTTGATGACCCTGTAACTACTGTGTGTGAATAGAATAAAGCTCTGAAGTGGGTCAACTCTCTTTGGCGTCCAAACTCCCTGCCTCACACAAACACACATCTGCATGTACAAACTACCACACAAACACACACACACACACCCACACCCACACACACAGAGAGAGCGAGAGACCTGTGGAAATGCAGTGTAAAGAGGGGAGTCTAGTTGTGCGGCGACAGCCTCTTGGCAGCAGAAACAGTGTAGTGTGTGGTGGGGGGAGCCCTCTGTGCACCTGATCACATAGACAGTCCACTGGGACAAACCCACACAGGCTGAGCTCTACTCTTCACAGCAGGCCTCCGTCCACACACTGCACAGGGTTTTTCCACTCATGGAAAGCGCTCTATGGCAGGTACTGTACTATACAGTATAGCTAAGGAGAACTCAGAGGAAAGGAAACATGGCCTTTTCTGTATGGGACATAGAGCAGAAGTGCCCTTTAGTACGTAGAATAAAGTATTCCGATGTACACTCATCTTTCCCAAAATCAATTAACATGTATGTTTACGTCAAGCTAAACAGGCATTCCGTTTTGGTCAGCGCCCCTGGAGTTTCTTTAATGTGAAATATGGCAGAGTATTAAAACGGTGTGGTTTGGGCTCATTAGCAGTACAGCTGGATACCAGACGTGGAGTCTCACTGGGAGTGAAGAGAAGGGTCAAATTAGTCCCTGGAAAGGTGGAGAAGGTGACTAATAATGGTTTTTAATTTAGGTTTTTATGTCTTTTTTTGTAGCAAACTTTAAGCTGTGACTTACATTCATGTATATGTATGAGCATTACAAAGCAACAACTTTCATACAAGAAAACAGATATATGATCCTGTTTCAGCTCTACTATATTCAGGTGTTTTGAGAGTAGCATAAATAACATGAGTCTGTAACCTCCTTTGACCTACCATACCATGACCATGACCATGTCAGACGTAAACACCATCCTCTACCTCAGACCATGTCTTGGTCAACCTCAGGGTTTGGCTATAACCCTGACCCAGACTGGCAGAAAGGCCTGATTCGTTGAATGGTCTGATTTAGCCAGGCGACTGTCCACCATTTCTCAGCACCCAGCACTGCCAACACAGGATGATCACATTTGGCTCAGAGCAGCTCACAGGGGAGAGAACTGTACCTTCAAGAGAAAACAGCCTCCAGTGAATTCCAGGTGGAAATACAGTACCTTAAATACTGTAGTCTTCTCATGCAAGTCTCTGTTTCCTTATGAAAGTACAGCAAAACTTTTCCAGTTAGATTTTGATTATTTGACAGTTAATGGCCGGTGGAGCATCTTGACAAGTGAAAACATTTGATTCATAAGGGAAAGGAAAGGTCTAATCTTCTTGAGTTCAAAATCTGTCAGTGTCATTTCCTTAGTTCGCCCTACATAGCAAGACACATGACCCAGAGTTCTGTGAGATTTATTAGACAGACATTGGCTACWATTGCTAAGAAAGTCAATCAACCCATTCATCCTTGTTTACAAACCACACAAGTACAGTACAAGCATTATCCAACCAAATGGCTCTTTTGGCAAGAAATTCTAATGAATCAATTGAAGTTTACGTGGACGGGGCAAAGCCATCCCAAGCTGTTAACAGTCTTGTGCAGGTTGACATTTATTGGGATGAATCTTGTCTTGGAWGCAGAGCTGAGTGATTTCCACTAGATAGGCCAGCTGCAAAGTCAAAAGTGGCTTTATTATATGTCGTAACATTTCATGAAAACACAACAAACATTAGCTTTTTAGTCTTAATTTATGATTAGGGTTAGGCATAAGGTTAGCAGTGTGGTTAAGGTTAGGGTTAGGCATAAGGTTAGCAGTGTGGTTAAGGTTAGGGTTAAGGTTTTATGCCTTTGTGGCTGTGCCAGCTAGTGAATGCCAACCTGCATCATATGACAGAATCACTACTGAGACTATTCTACTTGGTAGAGGAATTTGATATGGCACAAACATACAGTACATTATGTGCCAAAACCAACAACGCTCTAGTTATAGGCTCTTTACAGTCTTTCGACCCAGATTTCATACAGATTTATAGAACATATTGGATCCAATTTGAAAAAAAATAGAAGTCAATCAACCCATTCACCCTAGTTTATAGGCCACACAAGTCAACAAGCATTATTCAACCAAATGGTTATTTAGCGAGGAAATAGAAATTAATATAAAAGATAAATATTATATACTTAAGTTATATAAACTGAGTGTACAAAACATTATGAACAYCTTCTCTTTCCCTGACATAGACCTRGTGAATCCAGGTTAAAACTATGATCCCTTATGGATGTCACTTGTTAAATCCACTTCAATCAGTGTTGATGAAGAGAAGGAGACAGGTTAAAGAAGGATTTTTAAGCCTTGAGACATGGATTGTGTATGTGTGCCATTCAGAGGGTGAATGGGTAGACAAAAGATTTAAGTGCTTTTGAACGGGGTATGGTAGTAAGAGCCAGGTGCACCGGTTCGTGTCAAGAACTGCAACGCTGCTGGGTTTTTCACGCRCAACAGTTTCCACTGTGTATTAAGAATGGTCCACCACCCAAAGAACATCCAGCCAACTTGACACAACTGTGGGAAGCATTTGAGTCAACATGGGCCAGCATCCTTGTGAAACGCTTTCGACACTGTAGAGTTTATGCCCAGACAAATTGGGACTGTTCTGAGGGMAAAAGGGGTGGTACAACTAAATATTAGGAAAGTGTTCCTAATGTTTTCTACACTCAGTGTATTTTATCCGTCCTGAGCTGTGTATTGTCTTATTACGACAGAGGGACATTATATAGTCGTTAGAGCGTTGGACCAGTAACCGAAAGGTTGCTAGATCGAATCCCCGAGCTGACAAGGTAARAATCTGTCATTCTGCCCCTGAACAAGGCAGTTAACCCACTGTTCCTAGGCCGTCATTGTAAATAAGAATTTGTTCTTAACTGACTTGCCTAGTTAAATAAATGTTAAATAAATAAGTAATAAATCAAAATATGGCGCTGACACATAGAACATCCTCCGGACACTGAGATATGATGTGCCAGAGCGGACAATGATTAAGTTATGGGCTTTTTCAGAGAAGAGATCAAGACTCAGTCAGTAGGGACTATGGAGAGAGGAAAATGGAAAAGGGGAGGTAAGGCTTGAGTAAATCAAGCCTGATCAGTGGATCGTATGGGGAAGGAGAGGGGGGAAATTAGGTGGATATTATTATTTWAAARATAATACTAATTAAAAAAGAGACAAAGAGTAAGAATGTATTATCCAGATCTGGAGTGTATAGATCTGTACTAGGACGGTAGACACATAATAAGAGCAACAGAATGCGCAGCTCTCTTCAGCAGGAACAGTTCTGTATTGTCTGTCTGTCTAACTGAACCCATCTGTTCCAGGAACACTCATCTCTCTTGGCTGCAGTAGTAGTGACAACAAGTCTGCAGCCCGCCGTGACGCCTCTGCACTCGTGTCAGCCCGTGTTTTCCTCTCCCTAAGAAATATAAAATGAATCAACACTGGCTTGCCACTACAACTCCTCAACGGCTAGAGGGGAGAGGAGACAACCACTACCACCATCAGTGAGTGGGCTCAGACGTCAAAGTCAACCACACCAACCCAAAATATAATTGATGGTTCGGACTCAAAAGACACAAGGGTTTCTTCACCTCCCCCTCAGGCTCCAGTTGTCTTGGGCTGATTTGATATATAACTATGTACTGTAGAGCAAATAAAGCCATCCACCACTTTCATATGATTAGTGATTGTAAATTACTGTAAATTACAGTCTGGGAAAAAGAGCAAAACCTCCAGTTTGTGTTTTATACCATGATAACTTTATGGATCGCTCTAGTAACAAAAACAGTGCACATTTGACATTTGATAGAGATAGGCTATATAGTCCAAAACATTTTCTTTGTGATGAAAAATTGTCTGTATTCAATAAATCAGACATACAGTCGTGGCCAAAAGTTTTGAGAATGACACAAATATTAATTTTCACAAAGTCTGCTGCCTCAGTTTGTATGATGGCAATTTGCATATACTCCAGAATGTTATGAAGAGTGATCAGATGAATTGCAAAGTCCCTCTTTGCCATGCAAATGAACTGAATCCCTGCCACAAAAGGACCAGCTGACATCATGTCAGTGATTCTCTCGTATACAAGGTGTGAGTGTTGACAAGGACAAGGCTGGAGATTACTCTGTCATGCTGATTGAGTTCGAATAACAGACTGGAAGCTTCAAAAGGAGGGGTGGTGCTTGGAATCATTGTTCTTCCTCTGTCAACCATGGTTACTTGCAAGGAAACACGTGCCGTCATCACTTCTTTGCACAAAAAGGGCTTCACAGGCAAGGATATTGCTGCCAGGAAGATTGCACCTAAATCAACCATTTATTGGATCATCAAGAACTTCAAGGAGAGCGGTTCAATTGTTGTGAATAAGGCTTCAGGGCTCCAAAGAAAGTCCAGCAAGCGCCAGGACGTCTCCTAAAGTTGATTCAGCTGCAGGATCGGGGCACCACCATTACAGAGCTTGCTCAGGAATGGCAGCAGGCAGGTGTGAGTGCATCTGCACGCACAGTGGGGCGAAGACTTTTGGAGGATGGCCTGGTGTCAAGACGGCAGCAAAGAAGCCACTTCTCTCCAGGAAAAACATCAGGGACAGACTGATATTCTGCAAAAGGTACAGGGATTGGACTGCTGAGGACTGGGGTAAAGTCATTTCTTCTGATGAATCCCCTTTCCGATTGTTTGGGCATCCGGAAAAAAGCTTGTCCAGAGAAGACAAGGTGAGCGCTACCATCAGTCCTGTGTCATGCCAACAGTAAAGCATCCTGAGACCATTCATGTGTGGGGTTGCTTTTCAGCCAAGTGAGTGGGCTCACTCACAATTTTGCCTAAGAACACAGCCATGAATAAAGAATGGTACCAACACATCCTCCAAGAGCAACTTCTTCCAACCATCCAGGAACAGTTTGGTGACAAACAATGCCTTTTCCAGCATTGGAGCACCTTGCCATAAGGCAAAAGTGATAACTAAGTGACTCGGGGAACAAAACATCAATATTTTGGATCCATGGCCAGGAAACTCCCCAGACCTTAATCCCATTGAGAACTTGTGGTCAATCCTCAAGAGGCGGTGGACAAACAAAACCCTAAATTCTGACAAACTCCAAGCATTGATTATGCAAGAATGGGCTGCCATCAGTCAGGATGTGGCCCAGAAGTTAATTGACAGCATGCCAGGGCGGATTGCAGAGGTCTTGAAAAAGAAGGGTCAACACTGCAAATATTGACTCTTTGCATCAACTTCATGTAATTGTCAATAAAAGCCTTTGACACTATGAAATGCTTGTAATTATATTTCATTATTCCAATGTAACATCTGACAAAAATATCTAAAGACACTGAAGCAGCAAACTTTTGTGGAAATTAATATTTGTGTCATTCTCAAAACTTTTGGCCACGACTGTACAACTGTAAAATGACGAACATTCATCACAATCTGTAGACCCTGATGGAGATGTGTCAGAGTACAAACATTCATCACAATCTGTAGACCCTGATGGGAAGATGTGTCAGAGTGACAAACATCATCACAACTGTAGACCTGATGGGAAGATGTGAGAGTGACAAACAGTTCATCACAATCTGTAGACCCTGATGGAAGATGTGACAGAGTGAAACATCATCCAATTGTAGACCCTGATGGGAAGACGTGACAGAGTGACAAACATTCATCACATCTGTAGACCCTGATGGGAAGATGTGACAGAGTCAACATTCACACAATCTGTAGAACCTGATGGGAAGATGTGACAGAGTGACAAACATTCATCACAATCTGTAGACCCTGATGGGAAGATGTGACAGGATGACAAACATTCATCACAATCTGTAGACCCTGATGGGAAGATGTGACAAACATTCATCACAATCTGTAGACCCTGATGGAAGATGTACAGAGTGACAAACATTCATCACAATCTGTAGACCTGATGGAAGATGTGACAGAGTGACAAACATTCATCACAATCTGTAGACACTGATGGGAAATGTCAGAGGTGTCAAGACCTCAATGAGAACTCTGACATTTCATGACGGGCCAGTGCTATTCTCCTGTGAACCACAAGGACATCATCTGTTTGTAAAGGCTTTGGGACATATAGCATGGTAAGTGGTTCAGGGAGAGAAACAGAGAGGAATAGGAACTCTCTCCACCAGCCCAGAGTCAGGAGAGAGGGTGGTCTCTCGCTCTCTTTCCTACATTCCCATCGTCCCGCTGCTCTAGGCCCCCGGGACGAGGCCTCCAGCGGGCCTGGAAAACATGTCTCACACCCAGTCTGTCCCTCTCTGCCTGGGAACCCAACCTTTCCCAGAGCCCCACCCTTGGAGAGCAGGAGGKGACAGTGCTAGGCCCGAGTGGGGATTTTCAGAGCTTGTTATAACACATCCATCACAAGGCTGACTAAAATACCACGGGACAGCGGGACCGAGACTGACTGACATTTTGTGTTGGCATGGGCAGCTAGTGCCAACACTCCGGAGGCATCACCGTCACAGGCCTCAGTGAGTAATATGGGAAATGTGGCCTCACTGCTCCCATTCTGATGCTGATTACCATGTCTTCTTAAGCCAAGCTGATATGGGGACATTCCYACGAGGGCCTACGTTAATGARACAACAAGGCTAAGGACCTAAATCTTTCATGGTACCGTTAGGTAAGTATTACATAAAACACCAGTMATTTTTTCTTAGAAGATTATACCTATAAAATATCCTGACTATTAGTTAAAGTTATGAGTTGAGGCTAGCTTGGCCAGAACTTAAACCCTTGAATCACACAGACATGATTCATAATGCAGGTGTAGATAGGGCATTAAAGGCCCAGTGCAGTCAAAAATGTGATTTTCCTGTGTTTTATATATATGTTCACACTATGAGGTGGGAATAATACTGCGAAATTGTGAAAATTATGATAATGCCCTTTTAGTGTAAGAGCTTTTTGAAAAGGTCACCTGAAATTTCAGCTTGTTTAAGTGGGAGGGAGTTTTGGCCTGCCTGGTGACATCACCAGGTGTTAAATTAGATAATAGACCGATAAGAAAGAGAGTTCCAAACCTTTTTGCCAATAACAGCACATTTTCATTTTTCCCCTCCCCACTCAGACCACTCCCAGACAGTACTAGCAAAATACATGCTTGAGAAAATGTATCTTTGCTAAGAAACTATTTGTTTCTTTTTGACCATTTTAATTGAAAACAATCCCAGTAAGGTACTTAATTTTTATCTGAAATTATTTGATATTGAGATCAAAATGGACGCATTGGACCTTTAAGGAGTATTGTCATGCACAGACTCAGACAAGCAAAGGGCTGTACTTGTCTATGGCGGACAATACTGGCACTTCAGACATGTTTAAGTCTACCTCAGTGAGAAAATACTGTAATCAACAATATACTGTGCATACATGAGGGACTTGGTCTGTACTGTATGTACTGCACCTTATACATTCGTCTGAATGTGTGTTCCTATATAAGGGTGAATTACAAGGGTCAATTCAAATGTTGCCTTGTATGGCAAATAAAAKAAACGCAGTAATGGTTGACTGACATGGGAGCAACCTTTAGAGAACAGAGAGATGTCCAAAACAGAACATCAAAGCTGGGAGCCTGATGAGACTCCAACCTCTCAGAAGATGGATCCACAGCCCCCTTCAACTGACATTTAATCTGCCATGAGAGGACAGTGAAACATATACCCTGTGTGGTTGAGGTCTAACGTAGATCTAAACATATTACTTGCCCCCCCCGGTAGTGTTTAAATACAACCCATATCTGGAGTGGGAAACATTGGGTTGTATTTTACGATCAGGTTTGAAAAAAAGGAACATACTGGTCCCCACTGCCATTCCAGAGGGTTAGCCCATCATAAGGGCTGCATCAACATCTTAACACAACCTGTTACATAAGAAGCCATGTAAACTTTATCACTCAAAGCCTATCCTCTAACGTAATGGAATAAATACATTTATTCAATGACTTTTATTGCGTACTCTCAGAATTAATGGTGGTGATATAAGGGGAGGATGGCTGTTTCAGAGTAAGGGGTGTTTTTTCTCTGAAAGTGAGAGGGGTAAGGGGCTTGGCGGTTAGTTTTTCYCAGAGGGTTTTATCTGGTGGAGACGTACTGTACAGTGCCTTGAAAAAGTATTCATCCCCCTTGGCGTGTTTCCTATTCTGTTGCATTACAWCCTGTAATTTAAATGGATTTTGATTTTGATTTCATGTAACGGACATACACAAAATAGTCCAAATTGGTGAAGTGAAATGAAGAAAAAAAACTTGTTTCAAAACATTCTGAAAAGAAAACAAACTGAAAAGTGGTGCATGCATATGTATTCATTCACCAGAGGTGGGACCAAGTCATTGTTTTACAAGTCACAAGTCTCAAGTCTTAGCACTCAAGTCCCAAGTCAAGTCCCAAGTCAAGTCTCAAGTCAAGACCGTCAAGTATCAAGTCAAGTCTCAAGTCCTAAACTTTGAGTTTCGAGTCCTAAACAAGTCTTAATGTGCTCTTTACCAAATGTAATACCATTTCATATTTTTAACAAGAGTAATAGTTAGTATAATACATTTACGCAAATCATGAATGCTTTTAAAAATATCTATATATTTATTACTTTCCAAATAAATGTTATACTTCCATGGAAATACATGGGTGGCCATGAGAAAGACCCCCCCAATAGTGATCGACTATCGAGGATCGCTATGGGGCAAAATCGGGAGATGTAGGCTTGTACACAATTGCCCAATCTTAACACACACACACACACACTCTCTCTCTCTCTCTCTCTCTCTCTCTCTCTCTCTCTCTCTCTCTCTCTCTCTCTCTCTCTGTGTGGTTAAGCTAACGTATGTCAATGGTTTTAGGAACAGCAGTAACATCATGCAAGATTTAGGCTACCAACTGCCTAGCCAGTTGTAGCTCAATCTTGGGTGCAATGATCATGTTCCCGCACTGACTGACTGTGTGGAGGCTCATTGATTTAACGTTACGTTTGCCTACATGATACACTAGTAAAGTAATAAAATATATAGCTGTCGGCTATATTAGCCACGACTTACTGTTCTTTGTGCAGCTTCAAATGTCGAACAAAGTTGGAAATTGTTGCGCCTCCGTCTGTAATTTTCTTCCCACATGTTTTGCAAGTTGCAATCCGTTTTTTGTTGATACRGCATCGTCTTTATATCCGAAAATAATAATTTTGGGTATCATCTTTCCAAGGGCTCCATCTGAATTMACYCGCCGACGTTCCTCTGCACTGCCACGCACAACTTTTTCTCAGCTGGCACAATTTGATTGGCTGCTGTCCGATTCAAACTGTAGTCCGTTAAGTGAAGAGTTGATGCGCTGCACACTTTCAATAGCATCATTTTTTATATTTGGGCTTGGGGAGGGTATCAAGTCAGGTCGAGTCATAAGGCTCAAGTCCAAGTCAAGTCACGAGTCATTGATGTTAAAGTCAAAGTCGAGTTGCAAGTCATCATATTTGTGACTCGAGTCCAAGTCATGTGACTCCAGTCCACACCTCTGGTATTCACCCCCTTTGCTATGAAGCCCCTAAATAAGATCTAGTGCAACCAATTACCTTCAGAAGTCACATAATTAGTTAAATAAAGTCCACCTGTGTGCAATCTAAGTGTCACATGATCTGTCACATGATCTCAGTATATATACACCTGTTCTGAAAGGCCCCTGAGTCTGCAACACCACTAAGCAAAGGGCACCACCAAGCAAGCGGCACCATGAAGATCAAGGAGCTCTCCAAACAGATCAGGGACAAAGTTGTGGTTGAAGTACAGATCAGGGTTGGGTTATAAAAAAATATCTGAAACTTTGAACAACCCACGGAGCACCATTAAATCCATCATTAAAACATGGAAAGAATATGGCACCACAACAAACCTGCCAAGAGAGGGCCGCCCACCAAAACTCACAGACCAGGCAAGGAGGGCATTAATCAGAGAGGCAACAAAGAGACCAAAGATAACCCTTTAGGAGCTGCAAAGCTCCACAGCGGAGATTGGAGTATCTGTCCTTAGGACCACTTTAAGCCGTACACTCCACAGAGCTGGGCTTTACAGAAGAGTGGCCAAAAAAAAGCCATTGCTTAAAGAAAAAAATKAGCAAACACGTTTGGTGTTCGCCAAAAGGCATGTGGGAGACTCCCCAAACATATGGAAGAAGGTACTCTGGTCAGATGAGACTAAAATTTAGCTTTTTGGCCATCAAGCAAAACGCTATGTCTGGCGCAAACCCAACACCTCTCATCACCCCGAGAACACCATCACAACAGTGAAGCATGGTGGTGGCAGCACCATGCTGTGGGGATGTTTTTCATCGGCAGGGACTGGGAAACTGGTCAGAATTAAAGGAATGATGGATGGTGCTAAATACAGGGAAATTCTTGAGGGAACAATGTTTCAGTCTTCCAGAGATTTGAGACTGGGACGGAGGTTCACCTTCCAGCAGGACAATGACCCTAAGCATACTGCTAAAGCAACACTCGAGTGGTTTAAGGGGAACATTTAAATGTCCTGGAATGGCCTAGTCAAAGCCCAGACCTCAATCCAATTGAGAATCTGTGGTATGACTTAAAGATTGCTGTACACCAGCGGAACCCAACAACTTGAAGGAGCTGGAGCAGTTTTGCTTGAAGAATGGGCAAAAATCCCAGTGGCTAGATGTGCCAAGCTTATGGAGACACCCCAAGAGACTTGCAGCTGTAATTGCTACAAAAGGTGGCTCTACAAATTATTGACTTAGGGGGGGTGAATAGTTATGCATGCTCAAGTTTTCMGTTTTTTTGTCTTATTTCTTGTTTGTTTCACAATAAAATATATTTTGCATCTTCAAAGTGGTAGGCATGTTGTGTAAATCAAATTATACAAACCTACAAAAAATCTATTTTAATTCCAGGTTGTAAGGCAACAAAATGGGAAAAATGGGAAAAATAGGAAAAATGCCAAGTCACTGTAGCTCCCCATTTGAACCACGGTTTTCTTTAGCTCCTGAGAGAAGTCTGACAGACACAGAGACAGAGGGAGGGTGCCAGAGGGGCGATTTATCACCAATCCTTCCATGATCCAGTTCATATTGTACTCTGCATGACACGAGGTCCTCAGCTCCGAGGGGCCCAGCTCAGCTAGCATGCTAGAGATAGTAGACTTACATAAGGAAAATAGGAAAAACACCACTATATTAAACCTCTGACAACACAGCGGACACCCTGGGAAAAAAAATGGAGTTTTCTGCGTCTGAGCGCAGCCCACTTTAGGAAATAGCCTCGAAACACTAATGCATTTTATAAACCAAGCTGGAGACTAAAAGGTAAGGTTTAAAATGTAAATGTTTTTTTACTCATAGATTTTGTGAGGGCCGAGGGTACAGTACTTTCTAAGGCCTGGTATCAGTCTGTGAGGGGTATTGTTTCCACGTCCAGAACCAGTCCCACGTGGAGATACCTGGAACCAGACCTGACGGATACAGGAACACCCCCCCCCCCCCCCTCCCGAGGGGTCTGCACCGCAAACCAAGCCCCTACACACCAAACCAATGAGCAGAGTCAACCATCAGCCCTGCACCTTGACCCACAATTCCACTCCTCTGCTTTGACATCCGTTATCTAAACAGCGGAACAACGTCACATGGAACTGATTCAGAGGCCTGCCCGAGGGCGGCGGTAGTGCCAGGCGGTAGTGCCAGGGGCTCCAGGTGTGCGAGACACCACCCATCCATCGCCTCTCCTGCGAATTGTGTTATTCGCAGGGATGACTACTGTCAAGTCCTTACAGTTACAGTCCAAGCAGTAGTAAAGCCATTGTACTCCACTCTACTCCATTAAGACCTATTGTCATAAGCAGAAGGCATGTATCTACAGGAACAGGAAACTGTTAATGCTGTGTTTTAATCATTTTAGTTTATAGTCTTGTCGGGAAACAGACTCAATGGTGAGAACCATCTGGTAGGCCATGGCTGGGTCAGGACTGTCCCACCTCTCAGCACCTCTCACAGGCTACATCATCCTCACCCAAACAGTGACATTCTCAGCCTCTGGCGCTGTTCCAGCTCAGCTCCACTAAAGCACAGAGCTTTAAACTAGAGGTCGAGTTCAAGTTTTCATAACAATCGGAAATCGGTATTTTTGGGCGAGCCGATTTGCCAATTTTTTAATTATTTTTTTTACACCTTATTTAATCTTTATTAACTAGGCAATCAGTTAAGAACACATTCTTATTTTCAATGACGGCCTAGGAACGTTCTGCCTAGACAGATTTTTAACCTTGTCATCGGGGGATCCAATCTTGCAACCTTACAGTTAACTAGTCAGATGCTCTAACACCTGATTACATTGCACTCCACAAGGAGCCTGCCTGTGTCGTGAATGCAGTAGCTAAGGTAAGTTGCTAGCTAGCATTAAACTATCTTATAAAAAACAATCAATCAATGACTGTCATTGCTCCAATGTGTACTTAACCATAAACATCAATGCCTTTCTTAAAATCAATACACAAGTATATATTTTTAACCTGCATATTTAGCTAAAAAAATCCATATTAGCTTAAAGAATTTCAGCATATTTAGCTAAAAGAAAACCAGGTTGAAATTGTGTATTTTCTTGCGTTCTCTGCACGCAGAGTCAGAGGTATATGCAACAGTTGGCCGCCTGGCTCTTTGCGAACTAATTTGCCAGAATTTTACGTAATTATGACATAACAGGTGAAGGTTGTGCAATGTAACAGGAATATTTGACTCGATGATGCCACCTGTTAGATAAAATACGGACGGAATAAACGTTTTGTTTTCGATGGTGATAGTTTCCGGAATTAGTCAAAGAGTATATGTTTAGAGAGAAATAGTTGACGCGTTATACATTCTGTAATAACTTGCGGCTGAACTTGAAAGGGGTTCCTTCGTTATTTTACTGTCATGTTCTTCTATAGAGAATGTCTTTATCTACTTCAAATAGGTCTGTGTTTCGTGCAGGCTTAAACCGCTTGCGACGTTTTGAAACCGTGTAATCTCACTAGGATAAGGTAACGTTTGGTCAACATTTTTCATAAATCCACTCTACAATCTTTTTTATCTTCGCTTATATTTGCCATATTGATCAGAGTTAACCTTGTCCTATGGATATCTACACAGTTATAAAATTGGCGCACGCGGTGTAAGCCTACACGAAACACAGACCTTATTTTAAGTGAATCTAAAAATATCCTATGGAATAATGAAGGAACCGCTTTTCAGATTTTGCTAGAAGGTGTCATGGGAATTATGACTCGCACTTTGGTCGTCAATGTCTTACCATGCCCATTATAAAAATAGGATTTCTGCATATAGAAATTAAGTTTTTGTTTTCATCATTCATCACAGGTAACTTAACTCTATTTTTATTCAAACAGTTGAGAGTTATGTCTCCTAAGCAGACTCTTCAGTATCATTGTCACTTCGCAGCTGTGTGTGTGTGTGTGTATTATGTGATTAGAGTTAAGTTAAAAAAAGTGTTCATTGGTTCATTTCAGTATTGTTGCAATTGTCATTATTACAAAATGTGTGGTGTGTGTGTATGATATATATATATATATATCAGTGGGGTAACAGTATATTGATACACTGCCGATTTTGCAGGTTTCCTACTGTACAAGCATGTAGAGGTCTGCTCATTTTTATCATACGGACACTTCAGCTCGTGAGAGACGGATCTAAAACAAAAATCAGAAATCACATTGTATGATTTTTAAGTAATTTAATTTGATTTTATTGCGTGAAATAAGTATTTGATCACTGACACAACCAGTTAAGAATTCGCGGCTCTCACAGACTGTTTAGGTTTTCTTTTAAGATGCCCTCCTGTTACTCACCTTACCTAGCTATAAACTGCACCTGGTTTGAACCTCTGTACTGTATAAGACACCTGTCCCGAACACACTCAATCAAACAGACCTCCAACCTTCCACCAGATGGCACAAGACCAGAGAGCTGTGTGAAGACATCAGGATTAAGATTGTAGGACCTGTCATCCAGGCGTGGACATGGCTACAGGAGCAATAGCGCAAGCAGCTTGGTGAGGAATGGCAACAACCATGTTAGGCACAATTAGTTTATGAAAATGGAAAGTTCACGGATAACCGGTCCAGATCACCCTCGGTCTGGGGCTCATGCAGAGATGTCCCTCGTGTCGGCATTCAATGATCATGAGCGAAGTGAGAGATCAGCCCAGAACTACACGGCAGGCCTGTCATTGACCGAAGAGAGCTGAGGACCACGATGCTCAGAAACATTTAACACTTCGCCGCTGGATAAATCCTGCACCAGCGCAGCAAGGTCCCCTGCTCAAGCAGCGATGTCCGAGACCGTTCTAATTCTGCAATGGGCCATCTGGAGGTATCCAGAAGGAGGAAGGGGAAAGGTCATAGTGGGTCTGATGCGGACAAAATAGACTTTTTGCCGTCTAAAACCACGCGTGATTGGGAAGAGAAGGATGAGTTACAACCCCAAGAAACACCATCCCAACCGTGAGCGATGGTTGGAAACTCATTCTTTGGGGATGCTTGTTTCTCAAAGGGACAGGACGACCGCACCGTATTGAAGAGGGATGGTTCGGGGGCCATGTACGCTTGAGATTCTTGACCCAACAACCTCGTTCCCTCAGAAGGCATTGAAGATGGGTCGGTGGCTGGTCTGATCCAGCTTGACAACGACACGAAACACACGCCGGGCAAACTAAGGAGTGGCTCCGTAAGACAGCATCTGCAAAGGTCCGCTGCGGAGTGGCCTAGCAGTCTCCAGACCTGAACAATACGAAAATCTGTTTGGAGGGGACCGAAAGTCCGTATTGCCCACACAGCCCCGAACCTGAAGGGATCTGGAGAAAAGGTCTGTTGGAGGAGTGGGCCAAAATCCCTTGTCTGCAGTGTTGGCAACCTGGTCAGAAGAAATAGCAGGAAACGTATGGATCTCGCTTTGCAGACTAGGCTTTCTGTACCATAATATTCAGTTCTGCTTTTCGATGATGTATCAAATACTTATGTAATGGCAATAAAATGCAAATAAGTAATTAAATCATTACAATGTGATTTTCTGGATTTTTGTTTTAGATTCTTCTCTCATAGTTTGAAGTGTACCTATGATAAAAATTACAGACCTCTACGATGCTTTGTAAGTAGGAAAACCTGCAAAAGTTGGTCAGTTGTAATCAAATACTTGTCTCTCCCCACTGATGGTGTGTGTAGGGCACATGGCCACTCTGGAGTGGAGGATGCTTCTTAGCAGAGCCACTCGTCGTAGTTGCCCGGCGTGTTTCGGGTCGTTGTCAGCTGGGGTGGGTTAAACCAGGCCACGAGCGTCTATTTCAGAGTGGTGGGTCTTACTGAGGAAGGAGGTTGTTTGGGCCAAGATCTCGCGATACATGGCCCCATCATCCTCCCCTCAATTACGGTTGCAGTCGTCCTGTCCCCTTTTGGCAGAACAGCATCCCCAAAGAATGATGTTTCCACCTCCATGCGTTCACGGTTGGAATGGTGTTCTTGGGGTGTGTACTCATCCTTCTTCTTCCTCAAAACACGGGCGCAGTGGGTTGTAGACCAAAAATAAGCTCTATTTTTGTCTGATTCAGACACAATGACCTTCTTCCCCCATTCCTCTCCTGGATCTTCCAGTCATGGCATTGGAATAACTTCAGACGGGCCTGGACATTGCGCGGCTTGAGCCGGGGGATCTGCTGAGACGTGCGGATTTTAATCCGATGACGGATGGGTGTGTGTTACTAATGGTTTCTTTGAGACTGTGAGGTCCCAGGTCTCTTCAGGTCATTGACCAGGTCCTGCCGTTGTAGTTCTGAGCTGATCCTCACCTTCCTCATGATCATTGGATGCGCCCAGGACGGGAAGTCTTGCATGAGCCCCAGACGGAGGGTGAGGTTGACCGTCCATCTGAACTTCTTCCATTTCTCGAATAATTCGCCATACATTGTTGCCTTCTCACCAAGTGCTTGCCTATTTGTCCTGAGCCCCATGCCCACATTGTGCAGGTCTACCAATTGTATCCCTAGATGCCTTAACAGCTCTGCGGGTCTTGGCCATTGTGGAGAGGTTGGGTCTGTTGGGATTGAGTGTGTGGACAGGTGTGCTTTTATTACAGTAACGGAGTTCAAACAGGATGCAGTAAACCGGTAATGAGTGAAAGACAGGGCTTCTTAAAGAAAAACAACAGTCTGTGAGGCGCCGGAATTCTACTGGGTTGGTAGGTGATCAAATACTTTATGTCATGCAATAAAATGGCAATTACATTACTTAAAATCTTACATGTGATTTTCTGCGATTTTTGTTTCTTATGATTCCGGTTCTCTCACAGTTGAAGTGTACCTATGATAAAAATTACAGACCTCTACATGCTTTGTAAGTAGGAAAACTTGCAAAATCGGCAGTGTATCAAATACTTGTTCTCCCCACTGTATATAAAAATTTTAAAAAATAATATAAATCGGCCGATTAATCGGTATCAGCTTTTTTTGTCCTCCAATAATCGGTATCGGTATCGGCGTTGAGAAATCATAATCGGTCGACCTCTAGTTTAAACATACCATAACACTGCCTCAAAGCCTTGTTTACCCCTGCTTAACTTTCCACTATTCCTTCTGCTTCTCTCAGAGCGTCCCAGTAACAACAAATTCTATTGCTACAGCACAGACCAGCTTCATMGAGGAGAGCAATAAGTAGTCAATATATACAAAGCAGCAGGAGACCAATTTACCCAGGGCCTTTACCCTGAATCAGCTCCTGTGTATGATGTTAGAAAATAACACAGTGATGATGGGTGTGTATGAGTGTGCTCTTTGATTTGCTTTTGATAAAGATGCTCCCTGTGAGTCTCTATACTGTTTAGACTGAGCTGAGAGGATGGCTATACAACCCTGATGCATAGAGACTTCATTAGCCAAATATGCCAGTGATGGGATGTTAGGGAGTGCTGCTGTGGTCACAGCCCACCTCTCAGGTCTCATCTTGGGCTATGGCTAGCTCCCAAATCTCCCTGGAGCCAACGAGACATATGGCAACAATTAAGGAAAAGTAACATACCTCCTCCAAACACACCATCAACTCACCAGAGGACCCAGTGTGGATGACAGTCAACTGATTATGTAAACCTGTAGATGTTGTGTTTTCCATGGATGAGCCCTAGTGAACAGGCGATGTCTCTTTTCTCCTAACTGAGTCAGTCTGGTGAGACAACAGGTGTTTGGTCCCTCAGGACACACCAATAGGGATAACTTGTAAATCAATCTATTCACACTTACATATATTAATCGACATGAAAACACTGCTGGTTGGTGGGTGTTTCCAAAAACAACATTGATTTAGGGGTTTTACTCCGGATTCCAAAACTGGCACCACAGCATCCCTCTGCCCATTGGTTGAAGCTTAAACCTCTTAGCTGTAAMGTCCCCTGTTTGGGACCTGCGTGGTTCTGGTACCKGTTCCGGCCGAAATTTTCGCTTAGATATCGATCGGTGGACACCATAGACCGAAATGGCTTGCATTGAGCAGTAGCTCTGATTCTCACGGACACAGTATGTATGTCTCTATTGCCTGTGTGAAGCAGGATGTGAAATCTGACACAATTTGAGGCTGGGATGTTCCTCCTACCATTTAATTTGCTCTTCCGATTGTCCATCAACTCCTGGCTGAACCCAACGTCACAGCCGCTAACAACGCAGTTGAACTCTACATCTTAGCAAGAAAAAAAAATCGTAGCGCAGCAAGAGAGAGAGCGGTTTCATCGAAGTAACACATTCAGATATCGATTTGTAGCCAGTCATCTAAAATAATTAATATATTTTAAACAAAAAACACTGTCTGTTCGTCATAGACGGGCGAGTTCCTAACGAGTTCAGGAAGCCAAGCCAAAGCTCTGTGAGATGTTCACAGCGATGGGGACAAACGTTTTGATCAAGAGAGCTTTAGAAAATATGGACATTTTATCTAACACTTAACATACATACATGTATTTTGCAGTTATAGGAAAGGCGAAATCTTATAATTTGTCATTTTATAATTTGTTTATATTATGTTTAGAACGAGACATAGTGGTTAGAGCGTTGGACTTCCCGGAGCTGACAACGTAAAACACTGTCGTTCTACCCCTGAACAAGGCAGTGCACCCACTGTTCCTAGGCCGTCATTGAAAATAAGAATTTGTTCTTAACTGACTTGCCGAGTTAAATAAAAAATATATAAGTCTTATTCATACAGTTTTGTTGAATAGGAAATACATAATGTCAAATATTTCATATTTGTATAATATGTACTGTGTACTTGAGCTTGTGTTCTCAAAAGTGACTACACCTCAGCAATTTATAACAATTTTTAGCAGCAAGTTGAGATGTTAACCTTTCTTGGAGTATGCAGTATTACTAGTCATTGTTTATGACCCTCACATTATAAATAATTGCTTTTGGGGATTAAGTAGATTACATTTTCGATTACATTTAGTTACTATTAACTGATTTTAACATTCACAGGATCCCATGTTTGATTTGATTATGTAAACCTGTAGAGAAGTGGTTTCCATGAATGAGTCCTGAACCCCAACCCTAACCCTAGCTTCATGTCCACACCCCGGCTCAACCCCAACCCTAACCCTAGCTTCATGTCCACACCCCGGCTCAACCCCAACCCTAACCCTAGCTTTCCATGTCACCGCCACCCAACCCAACCCTAGCTATTACACCCCACTAACTAACCATTGCCACAACCCTAACCATAGTTTTGCATGTCCTCACCCAAGCTTCAGCCCTAACCCTAGCCATAACCCTAACACTAGCCATAACCCTAACCCTAGCTTCATGTCCTCAGCCCGGCTCAACCCTAACCCTAACCATAGTTTTGTGTCCTCACCCAAGTCTCAGCCCTAACCCTAGCCATAACCCTAACGCACTACCATAACCCTAACCCTAGCTTCATGCCTCCAGCCCGGCTAACCAACCCTAACCATAGTTTTGTTGTCCTCACCCAAGTCAGCCCTAACCCTAGCCATAACCCTAACGCTAGCCATAAACCCTAACCCTAGCCTTCATGTCCTCAGCCCGGCTCAACCCTAACCCTAACCATAGTTTTGTGTCCTCACCCAACTCAGCCCTAACCCAAGCCATAACCCTAACCCTAGCTTCATGTCCTCAGCCCGGCTCAACCCTAACCCTAACCATAGTTTTGTGTCCTCACCCAAGCTCAGCCCTAACCCTAGCCATAACCCTAACCTTAGCTTCATGTCCTCAGCCCAGGACCCTCTTTCAGTGACTTCTGATATGCTGCCAGGGGATACTGTGTAGATAAGGCAGGGATGCACCATCCTCCTCCAACAATCTGATCACACCTCAAACACTTGTCAAATGGGTCCTTTCCCTGATCCCTTTCCTGATCTTTATCCTCCCTCTTGCAGTTCCTCTCCTGCTGCCTTTTTGGGAGTTATAATGAATAAATAACATTAGCCAATCCATAAACACCTATGCTGAACGATGCACATTGATTTTTAATATTGATGTATTAGAAATTCAGAAACATCACCCCATAGTGTTGCTAAGCAGCAGGCCAATGAGGCCATGCAAGCATCCTCCCTAACATCACAGCAGTATCAGCCACCTTTACACATACCTCCATTTGGATCAAAATCCAGTCCTTTATCCTACATCCTCCCACACCACTAACCCAGTAGGCCCCATGTGTCTCCCTTCAGACCACATGCTGCATCACTATCAATCCCACCGGATGGAAAAACCCACTCAATTTACCTAGTCTGTCATATTAGTTTAAATCTGGAGTCCTCTTTTTGTTTTGGTGCAGTCTTCTTAACATCCTGGTCCGCCCGCAGTGAGTCCAGGGCATGTGTGCTATGTTAACCTAGTTTGAACAACAACTCCCTAACAGATGCAAATACAGCAATAACTCAACATCCATGGCTCCACAGCCGGAGAACCCAGGTGGATCTTCTCTCACATGGYCTGGGGAAATACTGTATGATGTATTAGGATATTTTCCTCTAATGCATTTACATCGATGCTGTCCACAACCTGTACATCTCATTAATGCTGTGTTTATCTTGAGCAGCCTTGAGGTCTGCAGGAATATTTCCAACATACAGTTTATACCAGCCAAGGGTCAGCAGCCGATAAATGACAGATTCATTTATTACCTTGGACACAGACGCTAATAGTTGTAGGTCACAGTGTCCAAGTGGTTTCCCCAAGTCTGGTACTGTCGACTATGAACATGACCATGTTGATCATCTCTCTGTTTGAGTAGAGTGGACAGTGTTTTTCATCATGAACTGTAGACTGTTGGACAAGCAGCATGGAGAGTGGTGGACACAGGACACACAGCACACTGTCCAGTGGAATGTTACAGAGGTGTACAATGCCCCCAGAAAGGGGATCCATGCTAGTAGATCAGCAGTTCTGGCCTGTGAAACCTCATTAAATCAAGCCAACAAACCGGAGGTTGATAACAGCCATGCAGCATATCCTGGAAGCCCTGCGGCGCTTCCTCCAGGACGCACAGCTATGGCCACTTCCCCCAAAGGACTTCACTACAGTAATTACTGTACTGCCTTCCTCAGAAATTACTTCCAGCCCCCACACAGATGTTGATTAAACGATGTGTGAGGGTGAGATGCAGGAAATGTCCAGCACATCAGAAGGATGGAAAGGAAATGGAGCTGCCAGGCCTTGACTTAAAGACCACAGTTTTAGGAGGATCTGCTGTGTAAATTAAAGGGTTAAGGAGTTGTTTAATGTAATTTGTTCAACATGTCCTCTTTCATTTCGCTCAAATTTCAGGTGGAAACAAGGCAAGCACAAAGTCACTCTGAATTACAGTCTTTGACCGTAGTCTGACCGTAGTTTGACCGTAGTCTGACCGTAGTCTGACAGTAGTCTTTGACATTGTGGTTGATAATGGCACCCAATAACAGCAGAGAGATCTTCAACCAAAAGTCACTGGAGGTTAAATTCAGCTGCTCACTAGCATACTGTAAATGATTGTAAGGAGTGCAAAGTCCTAGCTACAGGGACTTCCGCCAGATACCTTGCTTTTAAGATCCCCTCCAACACACACACACTGAGGTCAGTGTGTAGAACATTGGATATCCCCAGCAGAGGAGACAGGGCTCTTCTCCAGGCTGCTTATGGACAGCAGCTGGTCGATACAGTGTGTTGCTCCTGCTGCTGCTGCAGTGGGGCAGGATAAGGGCTGAGGCTGCATGTTCTCCGCTGAAGGCCCTGCTGTTTGTTGTGCATTAATGGCTGGGTTACAAGACAAGTGAGGCCTATTTGTTTTTCCATCCACTGCTGCTTCCCACAGCGTGAGTGGACCTGATGTGTACTGGATTCCCCAGCACTGCCCTGTCCATGTTCCAGTGCAGCCCTGGGACAAACAGTCTTCAGCTCAACAACAAGGACACACACCTGGACTACTACAGTAACCCAACTTAACAGTCTGCAGCACACGGCAAAGTAATCTTAAGCAGAAGCAGGGAGATGGAGAGGAGCAGCTGGCTGCTGGATGGGTGAGCCTGTTGGAGTTGTTATGCCAAGATACAGTGTTCTGGAGATAACAGACACACAAACAGCCGTTCAGAGCTTCAACATAGCAGGGAGGAAATAAAAAACGTGTATTTGTATGACATTCAAACAGATGTGGTGCGTGCCAAGAGCGTCGAAAGAGAAAACTGGAACAAAACAGCGTAACACTTGGTCCTCTCTTTCTGCACTTTGAGGGTCGTTAAAGGTTGAGTGGAGAGCGAAACTCCATCTTCATCATCACTGAGAGTTAAACAGTCATCAGGCTGGCCTATAACAGCTGTTAATCAGCAGACCTAGCTTCTAGCGTCTAGCTCCTAGCTCCTAGCTTCAGCCAGGACTCACCCCTTGCTGATCTCCCTCTCTTTTTCCTCCTCTCTCRCTCTCTCGCTCTCTCTCTATCTCTCTCTCTYATTATGCCAGGCCCAGTGATTAAACACAGCCTCTTGCCAGTGTTAGACTGGGGTGTTATTCAGATGGCTCTCTACTCTCAACATCAGGTCAATAGCAAAGGCCCAGCCTGGGTTTGTGTGCTGAAGTAACACCACATGTCCTTACTACTGTACGTCTTTCTAAATGACAGAATCAGAACGTACCACTGCTTAAAGAGAGTATCTCAAACGTACTCATTCTTCCAATGGTTCATAAGCCCTTATTTCCAATGCGTCTCCATTTGTCTGTTCTCAATGTGGAAAGCTGCAAAGTACAAAGAACAAGAAACCCTGATGGTGTCTAACATGATTATTTTACATCTATTGAGTAGCATACATGTGTCCTTACTGTGCTAACTCAGATCAGCAGGACTACAGTATTAGCATACCATCTCTGTACTGTGCTAACTCAGATCTACAGGACTACAGTATTAGCATACCATCTCTGTACTGTGCTAACTCAGATCTCAGGACTACAGTATTAGCATACCATCTCTGTACTGTGCTAACTCAGATCTACAGGACTACAGTATAGCAGACCATCTCTGTACTGTGCTAACTCAGATCTACAGGACTATAACAGTATTAGCTACCATCTCTGTACTGTGCTAACTCAGATCTACGGACTACAGTATCAGCGACATCTCTGTACTGTGCTAACTCAGATCTACAGGAGCTACAGTATCAGCATACCATCTCTGTACTGTGCTAATCAGATCTACAGGACTAACGAGTATCAGCATACCATCTCTGTACTGTGCTAACTCAGAAATCTACAGGACTACAGTATTAGCATACCACTCTGTACTGTGCTAACTAAAATCTACAGGACTACAGTATCAGCATACCATCTCTGTACTGTGCTAACTCAGATCCAGGACTACAGTATTAGCATACCATCTCTGTATTGTGCTAACTCAGATCTACAGGACTACAGATCAGCATACCATCTCTGTACTGTGCTAACTCAGATCTACAGGGCTACAGTATCAGCATACCATCTCTGTACTGTGCTAACTCAGATCTACAGGACTACAGTATAGCATACCATCTCTGTATGTGCTAACTAGATCTACAGGACTACAGTATTAGCATACCATCTCTGTACTGTGCTAACTACTCAATCTACAGACTAAGTATCAGCATACCATCTCTGTACTGTGCTAACTCAGATCTACAGGGACTACAGTATCAGCATACCACTCTCGTACTGTGCTAACTCAGATCTACAGGACTCAGTATCAGCCTACCACTCTGTACTGTGCTAACTCAGATCTACAGGACTACAGTATCAGCCTACATCTGTCTGTGCTAACTCAGATCTACAGGACTACAGTATCAGCCTACCATCTCTGTACTGTGCTAACTCAGATCTACAGGACTACAGTATCAGCATAACATCTCTGTGTTTCCTAAGGTTAAGTATTTGTTTGAACTGAGTGGGAATCTGTTCTACCCCATTCCTGCATGTCTGTACCCACCAGAGGCAGACCAAGGCCAGTTCAGATCGTGTCTGTGGTCAGTGAAGTTGTTCCAAAGATAATGGGCCTAGCCTGGGTGGCCTAGGTCTCTATTCCATTCATTCCTGCTGTGGACCTCAGCATTAGTGATGGGTCGTTCACGAATGAATCGGCTCTAAGAGCCGGCTCTTGTAGGTGAACGTTGGGAGCCGGCTCACATATCAGAAGAGCCAAATGTATTTATATTTAAAAAATGAAGATATGAATAATCAAAAGATTTAAATGAATAGAATTAACTAATTCAAAGAACGAAAAAATGTATAAGATAATATAGGCCTAAATGCTCAAGCGCACACATTCGTTCTGACCTTCTGCTCAGACTAACAGCCTCACCTGTTGKTCCTGTCAATCAGACACGCAGTGTCAACCAATGAACCAAAGATGCGTGAGGGAGGCTCGAGCCAACTCACTCACAGTCACACACTTAGCAGCCGATGAGAGAGAGGAAGGACAGCTGTGAAAACAACAGCTGGAAAATGAGTCGGAAGCACAGTAGCATTTGGATGCATTTTAATAATGTAGACAATGTTAGAGTACAGTGTAGAATTCGCCAAAACAAAATCTCATATCAAGCCAGTTCTACGCACAACCTAGACCGGCATATGCGAACTGTGCACCCAACTGTGAWGCTAGCTGTAGCGGAGCTTTGAGAAACTAGCGGGCCTGCTAGTGATAGTGGTGGAGCCAGCACCTCCACACGTGGAGATGTATCCACTCAGTCAAGTAGGCCTACTCCGCGACCCACAGCAATGCACTTCTATGGACCAGTTTATGCCAAAGTCTATGTCTGTAGCAAAACAAGGCCAAATTGATATTGCATTGGCTAAAATTATTGCCACCAATTTCCAGCCATGTTCGATCGTGGAGGACAGAGGTTTTATAAATTGTAGCAATAGTCTAAATCCAATGTACACAATTCCAAGCAGGAAACCCCTTTCAAAATCCCTTATTCCACAACTGTACGAGAGCACACAGGCTTCAGTGCGGGAAAGAGTCCAAAAAGCTACTGCAGTTTGCCTTACCACTGACTGCTGGACAACAAGGGTAACCACTTCTTACATGTCGGCTACATGTCACTTCATTAAAGATTTTTCGATGTCTAGCTGTCTTCTGGACTGCTTTGAGTTCAGCAACAGACACCTCAGAGAACTTGGCAGAGGAACTGCTGAGAGTGGCCAGAGAACAGCAAGCGACAATGCAGCTAACATAACCAAAGCCATGAACATTTTTAAATGGACCCATCATCCATGTCTTGCCCACACAATCAACCTGATTGTAAGAGATGCTCTGAAGGTGATGAAACCCACTGTGGACAAAGTGAAAGCACCCTTGGAATACTTCCACAAGAGCACAGTAGGTGCTGAAAAACTAAAGTCTACACAACGCCAGATGGGGATGCCTGAGCTGAGGCCTAAACAAGACTGCACTACAAGGTGGAATTCAACATTTTATATGTTGAAGCGGTTTCTTGAGTCAAAGGATGTTATCATCTCTACCCTGGCCATTGTCAATACACCTGTTGATGCTCTGACCCAAGAGGAATGGGAGGTGGTGGAGGTGTGCAGATTCCTGGAACCCTTTGAGCAGGTCACTGTGGAGATCAGTGGAGAGGTACAGTAAGCAGTTATTACTTCATCATTATTTAATCCAGTATTATATATGTATATGAGCAGTAGATAATAATGTAGTATCAGTAGACAAAACATGAACCTTAACTAATAAGTTACTGTTCTCTCTTTTCAGCTATGTGACAGCCTCAAAAATGATACTCCTGTGTAAGGGTCTGCAGCGAATCACAGCCAGCCGTCAGAGAGAAGCAAAATGTAACCACAGGACATGTGACAGAGTTGATGGACACCCTATGTTCATCAAGGGACAGAAAGTTCCACAGAATGGAATATAATCACGTGCTMTCAGAAACCGCTGCACTTGACCCCAGGTTTAAGAAGTTAGCCTTCAGTGATGCCAGAGCGATTGATGAGGCTCTTCAAAGAATAACCTCAGCAGCAGGAAGGGACAGCCCCAGCAGTCAGCTGGCTCAGGCACCAGAGCAACAGGAAGAAGAGGGATCAGATGGAGCAGAAGCACCAGCAGTAGTGCCACAAACGTCTGCTGTTTGGATGCTGTTTGACGAGAGAGCAACTGGGGATGCAGCATGAAGGAATCCTTCAGCAGATGCCATAATGGAGGTCCGATCCTATTTGGAGGAGCTCCTCCTCCAAAGATCTGCAGATCTTCTGAGCTGGTGGAAGAACAAGGCCTCTGTCTACCAACGGCTTACTAAAGTCATGACAGGGAGACTCTGCATAGTGGCCACATCCGTTCCTTCTGAGAGGGTCTTCTCGAAAACGGGACAAATAATTACTGAGAGAAGAAACCGCATCAGCCCCTCGAAAGTGAGGCAGCTTGCATTTCTGAATGCAAATCTCTCATAAAGGCAAAATATGGTCAGCATTGCTGTGTGCTGCTGGTTATAACATGGCAATAAATAAGAGAGAGAAAAGAGGGACCAGTTTAATGTTTTAACTGGGATGCTGCAGTTTTGCACATTGTTATTTATCTTTCTTTGATATGGTGCAATATTATATTATGCTGGTCAGATTGTATTAGTTTTGAATGGTTAGATTTATATGCACTTTGTTTATATACATTAAAAAGTTATACTTTAAATGCAAATGTTTAATAGCATTTTTTTCAGAACAAACACATGCATTTTTAAATACATTGTGGTTAAGGTAGAGTATGATTTCATTTAATAATTTAATTAGAATTGTTTTAACACCAATCATATTCAAACTATCGCAAACTGTTTGACTTGAAAAAATTCCCCCCCCAAAAAATGTTAAGCGTCGTTTGGGATGCAAAAAAGCTGTCTCTTTTTGGTGWGCTGAGCCAAGCCCGCWCACTGAAAAGAGCAGGAATGCCCATCACTACTCAGCATGCCTGCTCCAGTCATGTGACCTGGCTTAAGATGTGTTGTTGTATTTGGATTGTTGAGAAATAAGTATTTATGCTAAATTGCTATAGGAATATRTTCCTACTACCTAGGAAAATGTATGTATTGTATCCTACTATATCCAATGTACAGAAGAAACTTAAAGAAACTGAAATTCTAACTATTTCAAACTTTAATTATTTTCAAATTGTGCCAAAAAAATACAAAACCCATCCAATGCCTATAAACACCATACAAACTAGACAAACAAACAAAATAACACACCACATATATTTAGAAAGATACCTTTACAGCATAGAGAACAGTTCAGAAAAGACAAATCAAAGTATTTACACTCCATTTCCAAAGCTGTACAAACCATTAACATTTCCCTTAAGATTTCCAATGTACTATAAACCTAGCGCAGCAACAAGACTGAGGTAGCCTAAAAAAAAAGTAGAAAGATGAAAACTAAAACAAAAAGAGAATGGCTGCACTGCTGTTCAGTCTAGCCTAGGGATAGATAGAGGATACCTAATGTCCTTCTTTAGGAGACCCAAAACCTCCAGCATCAACTTACATAGATTTACTCTCCTCTCACGACAAATCCTCAGCAGTTAAGAGGATATTCTCCAACTGAAGCCTGCCTCTGCCTCTGTGTGCCTTCCTTCTGGATAAGTAACTATTTATTACATCCCTGGGTATGAGTGGTTTAAACAGATCCATATTCTGCATCCTCTTGTGTATTTTACAAATCATTACCTAGTCATGAATCCTAACTGAAGCTAAGCCTGCTGATAGGAACACTTGGCACACCTTTCTCACATTGGACTGTATAAGACCCTCTTTCTACAAAACCTACAACATTCAACTGTCTTAAGTGGGGACAAATTCAACCTATCGTACATTATTTCTCTTATTCAATCAAAACACATGGCATCAAGAGAGGAAAGGGGGAATAAAGCAGTGAGCTATTATAAATACAGAATCATTTTTCAAACAAGAACATCGTTCATCTGTGAATGTCCTCAGATGAAGCCAGATATGCCACCATTTTGAAAGCCCTGCCCACACAAGCTCCCATTGCCTTCCTGAGCTCACAGTGGACAGAATATTGCTACAATGTTTTTGTACCTTTACCAGATCGTCTGAACATTATTGACACTGGAACAAGTACAAGCTGTATTCAGGAAAGGTTTATTTTCCTTGGATGTATGCCTTCCCCTCCTCCTCATTCCCCTTCCCTTCCTACGCAACCCCTAAGTCTGTCTGTCTCTGTCTACCTGTTTGTCTGTCCACTGTGAGCTCGTCCAGCATGCCAAACACTCTCCTACCTCAAGCACCATGGCCTATCCGCCAAAGGTAAAGACCCCAATGAAAGCATAAATGGGTTAGGAAAGCAGAGACAAGCTACAAAATACATTATAAACACATATAAAACTGTCAATATACACCCATTTAAGAAGGAAAAAAATAATTAATTAAATCTGTACAGAATGATTAAATACAGTGATCAATATACATTCCTGTGCATGGAGACCAATGATTCACTTGTATTAAGAACATAAAATATAAACAAATATGACATATTTGATTTAAAACCTAACTACATGTCAAGACGCAGAGATCCAGCACCAGCTGTTCTATGTTCTATTTGATGTTACACATCATTTTGCATTTACTGCTTGCGTATCTTACAAAAATATCCACATCTGGAGTTTAAAGGTGAGAAGGGTAGGAGAAGACAGAAGGGTTCTTTGTGATGTTAGCCACCGAATTGAGCAGTCAGCTACTGTTTATTAGCTAAGAGGGAGAAGTGTCTGTTGGTCCAACGGGAAGTTCTGCTTCCTCCCAGAGTGGGGGACAGAGACAGATGGGAGGAGTTGCCATGGCATCGAACCTGTGGGCACTTCCTGCCCCTTGAGAGCAGATGGGGGACCCTGTTAGTCCCTGAACCAATGAGTGGGAGGACCTGAGATGGAGGAGACTCACTCCCTCACAGCAAAAACACGGAACGAGCCACCCTCTGGATTGCTCTTACTGCAAAAGAGAAGTGAGAGAGACGGTTACATTGAGCATTCATTCATGAACTCAAACAGTTAACCAGTGTCCTTTCAACTCATTACTAAGAGAAAATGACATAAATCTAAAAATAACTAAAATAATATAAACAATATTGCTGTCAAGTCAGTCAGTTGTTTTGTGGATCCAATTTATTTTTGTCATTGTTCGTGTGTGGCTCCAATTCAAGTCAGCCTGTTGCTCATGACATCCTACAGTAAGAGTAGCGTAATCACAGTGGTCATATCTGGAAACATGACTCAAACACTGGCTCACTGTTAGCCATGCTGTTATAGTGACTGATCTTTCCAACAACCACTATTGACTACTGTGCTGGGCCTGACGGCTTTGTTATTAATTCATTAGTGGAGAGGCCTTGAAGGCCTGCCAATCTCAGTAATGTCAGGATGATGCCCGTCCCATTGGCATCAGATTGGCTGCAATTACCTGCATAGGGAAGCACTGAGTCAGCCACCGACAGCATTTCCATCCCGGGGTAAATGAATAGGCTGTGATTATTTCCTCCTTAATAAAGAACCGTCCACCCAACCAGCTACATGTACGCCCCACTTCCTAACAGCTGGGTCCTCACTTGGACAGAAGTCAACCTCTGGATCAGTCTCTATCACACCAGGGGCTGACTGTTGATAGCCATGGTTGTAATACCATACTGTTCCCTGTCACTGACAGCCCATGTCCTCACTCACACTAAGGTTAAKGTGAGGCTCCCAGTGAGGGGGCCCTTGATTTCAGCAWTAGATTTCACTGTACTCTAGCTCAGCTGATTTTGGCCATGCAGCAYTTTRCACACTCCATTGAATATCCGGGTAAARTAAGCAAAGAGTTCATGTGTGGGCCGTCCGCACACYAAACCACACCATTACTCTTGCACSCCTGTGTGCCAAACATGGACTTGGCGCCAATGGCTTCCGTGCTTGAGCCCTAGACCTCTGTCTGACAGGGGAGGGGYGTGTGAGGGAAGGGTAGGGAGAGGGCAGGGAAGGGTATTTTACAGGGGAAGAGGAGGGTAGAGCAGGCACCCACCTCTCTGACTGGATGCCGTTCTTCAGGACGCCAACRTAACTCTTCTTCTTATCCAGGGCCAGGACGTCCACGTAGCCCCCACCGGCTTGGATCACCCCGGCATGGGTGGCTGCTCGGCAGATACTGGAGCGCTGAGGGAGGGGGGATCAGAAGAGAGGGTTCAATATACCTCTCATGATATCAGATACAGCAATCATGGCTTATTATTCCATTTCACTATATCAGTAAAGCTTCTTGTATTAGGTACAGTGCAGGCACATACAGTGCACAGAGCCACACCAAATACAGTCAATGTATTAGTTTCCAGAGCATTCCATTTGTACAAATCCTGTACATGTACACATGCATGACATTAGCAAGGCCGAAGCCAGGCACATCATTATCAGGATGTAAACTGCTGCCCCACTCTGGATTACAGATGACAGWCAGCAGCAGAGAGCTGTACACTCCACACATAGTTCCGAGGCAGAGCATGATGCCTCCTGTCCCCAGACTGAGTCTGGCTCCAGCGTGTCAGACCCTGGGTCCTTATCACTAACCTGGAAGCTCATTCATCATATTCCATCACACTAGTCTAGCCTAACACAGGCCACATTCTCTGGTGTCTGGTGAACCGGACTGGTGTCTAGGGACTTCTGTCATGTCAATATAGGCCTGTACTTCTCCTTCTGCTGTGTTTTGCTCAGTGTTGGCACTGTAAGTGTTTAAGTGTTAGAATCAGGCTCTGCCCTGACAAAATACAGTCATTAGGCCCTGTTTGAGATCTCTGGGAAACTGATGTGTCCAGTTGGACTACATCTAAGTGAAATAATGTTGGGGGAAAACAAGAGTCAACAAGTTCATTCAAGGCAAGAACACTTAAAACATCAACTTCATGTAACTGGGTCAATTTAGGTCCAAAATGGTTCCCAGGGGAGCATCATTATTTGTTTCACTCCTTTCATCCACTGCAGTCTCACATTAGCTTACACATGCAATTTGCAACTTAAGCCAGAGGTGATTTTAGAATGGCATATGGCGTCTCTCCAATGGCATATTATTCTCTATATAGTGCATTCCTTGTCACTAGAGCCGTATGTGTCTCTGGCTAAAGGTAGCGCTCTGTATGGAGTATAGTGTATCATTTGAGATTTGCCCTTGGGTCATTAGGAAGTGATAGAGGTGATCTGACAGAAACTTAGGTGATGTGACAATAATGGAGGTGACAGTGTGTCCCACTGCTCCTCCCTCTCTGAGACTGGTCCTAAAGCCCTCTCCTGACACAGTCTCATGCCTCAGACCTCAGGCCTCAGGCATGCAATCTCTGGGCCAGTTATGAGTCAGTTAGTCAGCCAGCCAGGGCTGAGCAGCTGTGTGTGGTCGAACCCAGCACTGGGAGAGACATTACTGGCGACCATTACCAGGCCTGCATCACCAGTGCTCCCATTCCAACTGTGTTCACACTGCTATTCAGAAGTTGCTCGTGGTCGCCTCAGGCCACAGTCTCTTAAGTGCTCAACGGGGCTAGACCGCACTCATCTGCAGTCCAACATAAATCAGGTCAGTGTTCCAGTCAGATACAGCTCTCTGGGGAGCAGACACTCTGAGGTGTATCTGTCTGGCAGGCCCAGTGGGGACAAACTTTTTGTCCTCTGTCAGTATGACCTCTCAGCCTTTCAACATGGTCAGGAGGACAGGACAGGCATGGTGAGGCCCTTCTGGTATACCCAGTGACTAGGTCCAGTACTTACCTCTGTGTAGAAGCTGTTCCCAACCACCGGAGCCCAGTAGGATGGCTCGTTCTTGCAGTTGGCCGGACAGAACACTCTGAGGGAGACACACATTGAGAATGCATTATTATTGACAAATACAATTGAATGGGCAGACCTATGGTTTATGTTGCAACAATGAGAAATGCAGGATTTATGCAAGAATTTGCCATTTAGCTAAATGTAATGTATGTCATGTTATGAATAACCCTGACACATTTTCCGTAGAACTTCTGTAGAACAGAGGAAAGACTGACGCTTCCTTCTAGCAGAGTCTGCATGTTTAGGAGATTCCAGTGGTTTTGTANTCTTCTTATCCAGGGCCAGGACGTCCACGTAGCCCCCACCGGCTTGGATCACCCCGGCATGGGTGGCTGCTCGGCAGATACTGGAGCGCTGAGGGGGGGGTGGGTATCAGAAGAGAGGGTTCATGATATCAGATACACAAACATGGCTTATTATTCAATTTCACTATATCAGTAATGCTTCTTGTATTGGGTACAGTACAGGCACATACAGTGCACAGAGCCACACCAAATACAGTCAATGTATTAGTTTCCAGAGCATTCAATATGTAAAAATCCTGTACATGTACACATGCCTGACAATAGCAAGGCTGAAGCCAGGCACATCATTATCAGGATGTAAACTGCTGCCCCACTCTGGATTACAGATGACAGACAGCAGCAGAGAGCTGTACACTCCACACATGGTTCTAAGGCAGGGCATGGTGCCTCCTGTCCCCCAGTCCGAAGCACTGAGTCTGGCTCCAGCGTGTCAGACCCTGGGTCCTTATCACGAACCTGGAAGCTCATTCATCATACTCCATCACACTAGTCTAGCCCAACACAGGCCACATTCCCTGGTGTCTGGTGAACCGGACTGGTGTCTAGGGACTTCTGTCATGTCAATATAGGCCTGTTCTTCTCCTTTTGCTGTGTTTTGCTCAGTGTTGGCGCTGTGAGTGTTTAAGTGTTAGAATCAGGCTCTGCCCTGACAAAATACAGTCATTAGGCCCTGTTTGAGATCTCTGGGAAACTGATGTGTCCAGTTGGACAACATCTAAGTGAAATAATGTTGGGGRAAAACAAGAGTCAACAAGTTCATTCGAGGCAACAACACTTAAAACATMAACTTCATGTAACTTGATCAATGTAGGTCCAAAATGGTTCCCAGGGGAGCATCATTATTTGTTTCACTCCTTTCATCCACTGCAGTCTCACATTAGGTTACACATGCAACTTGCAACTTAGGCCAGAGGTGATTTTAGAACGACATATGGCGTGTCTCCAATGGCATATTATTGTCTATATAGTGCACTCCTTGTCACTAGAGCTGTATGTGTCTCTGGTCAAAGGTAGCGCTCTGTATGGAGTATAGTGTATCATTTGAGATTTGCCCTCAGGTCATTAGGAAGTGAAAGAGGTGATCTGGCAGGAACTGAGGTGAAGTGACAATAATGGAGGTGATAGTGAGTCCCACTGCTCCTCCCTCTCTGAGACTGGTCCTAAAGCCCTCTCCTGACACAGTCCCATGCCTCAGACCTCAGGCCTCAGGCATGCAATCTCTGGGCCAGTTATGAGTCAGTTAATCCGCCAGTCAGGGCTGAGCAGCTGTGTGTGGTCGAACCCAGCACTGGGAGAGACATTACTGGCGACCATTACCAGGCCTGCATCACCAGTGCTCCCATTCCGACTGTGTTCACACTGCTATTCAGAAGTTGCTCGTGGTCGCCTCAGGCCACAGTCTCTTAAGTGCTCAACGGGGCTAGACCGCACTCATCTGCAGTCCAACATAAATCAGGTCAGTGTTCCAGTCAGATACAGTTCTCTGGGGTGCAGACACACTGAGGTGTATCTGTCTGGCAGGCCCAGTGGGGATGAACTTTTTGTCCTCTGTCAGTATGACCTCTCAGCCTTTCAGCATGGTCAGGAGGATAGGACAGGCATGGTGAGGCCATTCTGGAATACCCAGTGACTAGGTCCAGCACTTACATCTGTGTAGAAGCTGTTCCCAACCACCGGAGCCCAGTAGGATGGCTCGTTCTTGCAGTTGGCTGGACAGAACACTCTGAGGGAGACACACATTGAGAATGCATTATTATTGACAAATACAATTGAATGGGCAGACCCATGGTTTATGATGCAACAATGAGAAATGCAGGATTTCTGCAAGAATTTGCAATTTAGCTAAATGTAATGTATGTCATGTCATGAATAACCCTGACACATTTTCCGTAGAACTTCTGTAGAACAGAGGAAAGACTGACGCTTCCTTCTAGCAGAGTCTGCATGTTTAGGAGATTCCAGTGGTTTTGTAATGGAGGTTTAAAGCATTTGGCCCAGAGCAGGAATCTGACTCTAATTAGATTTTGCTTACAAAGCAAGGCCCTTAATTCACAAGTCATCACTTCTTGCTGTGCGTGTGAAACATGGTGGGGGGAGAGGAGCTAGGCACCTTGGGCAGTTGGAGTAGGGCTTCTTGAAGGGGCAGATCTCCGCCACTGTTGCATAGCAGTCCACTGATTGTCCTGTGGCACAGAGAGGAGACATACGCCATCAACAGCTGCAAAAGTCATCAGGTGAAGAAGCTAAAAACAAGGGTKTGCATGCTCCACTTATTCTGGAAAAAGTTTGACTTACTTTCCACTTTGGCCACCACAAATGCATTGCCGGCTTTGTATTTACTGTGAAGAGATCAAAGCCAGGCATTAGAAGACCATTACATTTCAGGAAATCATTCATTTCACAAAACATGAATGAGCATAGCAGGCAGAATGACGACAGAAAATAAAGACTACCAGAAATATCTACCTGAATGACTCAATGCCGTTCTTTGTTGCCTTGACAAAGAATGGCAACTTGTCTTTCCTTGTAGTGTCCACCAGACCACCATTGTTATTGATGATGCCATAGTGCATAGCAGCACGACAGATACTTGATTGCTAGAAAAATAGAAAAATAATCCTTAGAAACACATTCAGGCATACAAAATGTATAGTGTGAAATGTTGGACTTCAGTGTGAGACTCACCACATCATAGAAGAGCGTCCCCCACACTTTCCCTTTCTTGTTCTGGCAGTTAGCAGGGCAGGTGAATCTGTTGCAGGTTGCTCCCTTGCACTTGTCACGCATTTTGGTCTCACACTTGATGTTTTGGGCTGTGGGAGACAAATCAATTACTGGTCAATTAGGGATTTCAGTGGCATTCCTTCCCAAACAGTACATTCAAACAGTCAACTTTGAAAGCCCCCAAACACGATTCCCACTAGTCAAACTCACCCAGGAAAGTGGTGGTGGGAGCCTTGGGAGCGGAGGGCTTGTTGGGAGCAGCAGGCTTGGGTTTGGGTCTGGGGACAGGCTTGGCGGTGGTRCGGGGTGACATGGGAATCTGAGCTTTCTCCACCTCGTTCATGTCCTCAGTCTCAGAACGCTGAGAGTCTCCCTTGAAGCAGAGGTTGTCCCTGCAGCTTCCTCCGTAGCTAGGAGGGCACTGTGAGCATGAGCGCCCATGTTGGTAAGGGGCCTCTCCGATCCAGTTTCCCCTGGGGAGGAGGAAGGAGCACAGTGGTCAGGATGACTGACTGGAAACTAATCAGCACTCAGCCATCACGGCACATGGCCTTGTAATTATTCACGTGTTCTTTGCACATTATCACACACTCTTAAATCCCTGAGTCCAGCTGGATAATGAAAACACTCCTGCTCTCCCTCTGGAAATGAAACGAGGTCTGTCTGGAACAGTTTGCTTAGGACCTGTTTCTCTTTCCCCTTCCTTTATTATTTTTGTATTTGAACTTCTGYTGGAATTTCAGCATGGCCTCAATGTGTCATGAAATACTTCTTAGACAGACACTTTAACTGTAACATTAGACAGACAAATTCATACCCTGACATGTGCCCTCAAAAGCGTTTGGTATTAGGTAAACACCCCATGTGGTGGTAAGARGTATGTAAAATAGAACACTGGAGACGTGATGTGTGAATGAGTGGGGAAATGAGAGTAACGTTAGTGAGTTGGTCTTACTTGGGGGAGTAGTTACAGACGAGGTAAACAGCGTTCTCCCAGATCTCCCCCCACACATTCATCCTGGGACACACGTGCACTGCACACCCCACACGACTAGTGGTGGCCCAGACCAGCTGCAGAGAAGACAACACTTCCATTAACATTGTTATTATAAAAGGACATTCGCATTGCTGACTCGTTGTTCTTTCTATGACCACACATCCATCTCCACCGATACAGTTCCTCAGCTCCACATAAAAGTGCAGACAACTGTACTAGCTAAAACTATTTGATTTGGTGCCCTGCAGCTCTGCAGCCTTTGAAGGGGCCTGTCATAGGTGGCTATGGAGATCTGAGAAAAGCTTCACAGACACATCGGTAGGAAGCACCATGTCACTGTAGAGCTCTCTCTTTCTTTTTTCTCACTCATCTCTCTCGCCCCTCATAGATCCCTCATTCCTGCCACAGGAAGTGGCTCCCATGCTGGGGTGTTGGAGGCAGATTGATGGGGCCCCTGTGATAGACGTCGAGTGTGACCACAGTTTGTTTCCTGCGACGTTCTATGATCATTCTCATGATCCAGTTTAATAATGTAAGTAAATGATACTGGCAGTGGCTCGGACCGAACAAAGACAACTCTGGACAGACCCACTTCCTCTGTCAATATGGAGAGGTTGTTAAATCAAATCAAATCAAAGTTTATTGGTCACGTGCACATGTTACAGTGAAATGCTTGCTTGCTAACTCTCCTCAACAATGCAGTACAATAACAGTATCAATCAAGAATCAAATGCCAAATACAAAAGTGAAAAATAGTAATTCAATTAGGTTTTTTTACTACTTAAATGTAAAGCTACAGGCAGCACCTATGGATTTGACACCAGGGCAGTCCTACTACTAAGAGCTTGTTACGTGACTCCAATACCACTCTTTCCCCTTGTACCCCTAATTCTTCTCTCTCTTTCTCTCTCTCTGACCCCCCCCCCCTGGTCCAGGAATGTGTTTCCCTTTCCTGGGCCAGTGAGAGGCCACAGGCAGTATTGACTTAGAGACAATGACTCAGCATAGACACCGCACTGCTACACCACTACAGCATACACAGAGATGTGATGATGAGGGCTGGAGCCTGTGGTAAAGCTCTGTGTCATCCCAGAGAGAGACTGTGAGGATACTGACCCGGAGGGGCTAGCATAACCTAGCTTTGCAGTGTTATGGTAGGGATTGGACCCCAACTATGCTACGCTACGCTAGTATTCCTAGAAAATGAAAGGCAGAAACAAGGAGAGGGTGTTCAGACTTGGCATTGTTCCCCGCATTCCTGCATTGCATCTTCAAAGGAATCCAGGTCAAACACAGAGATGATTGGTGTGTCTGGGAAGTGTTTYCAGATGCTAGTRACCTGGTTTCCCATGTGARGTATGCAGATGCAGGAGGATGGGTCAGGCTGTTTTCACAAACCCATCCCAGCTACAAATTAAAGTCTATGAGGAGAGGAAGCCAATTCTCCCTCTTCATCCCCCTCTTGTCCCTCTCTTCCCCTCTCTGTTTATCCCTATTTCATCCCCTTTGTTTCACCCTTTCTGCTGTGATGGTTTCATGGTCTTGAGGTGGTAAATAACTTCCCCTGTCACTACACTACTGTGCCCCCATGTGGTCCTATGGTAACCACACTGTTTAAGGCACCCCCCCCCC
>NC_036855.1:60159603-60181529 GCF_002910315.2 Salvelinus sp. IW2-2015
GGGGGGGTGGAGTGTGTGTGGGGGGGTGTCACATTTTTTGGGGGAGGGGGGGTCGAGGTGAGGAGGAGGATTATTTAAGATACTGTTTGAAGAGCCTAAAATATTATTTTGTGTCAGCCCAATTGAGACCTCTGGTGTGTTGGTGCAATTCAGAATACGAATCCAAATGGAAAGACATGGAGACTACTTTGACAGAGACACCCATACAGAGACACCCATACAGAGATACCCATACAGTCAGTTTTGGGAAATAAGGACATGGTAATAGAAATATACAATAGACCAAATCAGTGGATTAATTTCTCTCTTAAGACATGGTTTAAAGTAGTTGAGCACAATTATTTAGATAGAGGTCAAACTGCTGAGTTGGCCCGCATACGACCCCAGCTTCATCCCTGCAACTCAGGACAGCAGRTTTAAACAATGGACGCAGAAAGGCATCACATCATTCAGTACAATTATAAGGAATGGGGACCTAGATAACTTCCAGGACCTAAGTAAAAAAACATGGCTTGGATAAACAAGATTTTTACAGATACCTACAAGTTCGACACTATTTCTTAAGGGAGATAAAAGTGATTGACCCTCGAGTAGCTATTTCCAATCTTTACTTGGGTATTCAATCCTCAAAGAAACAATCAACAAACTATATTAAACAGAAATGGGAGGAGGAACTTAACATTGAAATAACTGATGAAACATGGTTGAACATATTAGAGACTCAACAAAGCTCCACCAACTCAAGGTCATGGAGAGAATTCTGTTATTCTTCAGAATTCTTCATAATACCTCAACTGAAATCAAAACAGACTGGTTCACTACACCCTTGTTGGAGAGAATGCGGGCTATCAAGGGTGGATCACTCTCATATCTTTTGGACTTGCCCCGCAATCAAAACTTACTGGGGAGAAATAAGATCTTACATTGGAAAATAATGGGATTTGACATAGAACAAACATGAATTTCTTTGTACTTGGGTGAAATACCTGATAACTTAGACAATAGAGAAAAGTACCTCTTAAAGGTCCTACTGGCAGCCAGTAAAAAGGCTGTCACTAGGAAATGGCTGCAAAAAGACCCTCCCACCGTGACACAATGGTTAGATATTATTAAAGAAATACACCATATGTATGACCTTTGCTTTAAGAACTCAACAGGAGAGAGGTCAGGAATACTGGGGAAAAGGGGTTTCGTACTTGAAAATTGTCTAATTCAAAGATGATGTCAATGCAACTAATCTGATGAATGTGTGATGTGCGCTGTAACTGACAGATCTTTTCTGTGGTTCTTTTACTTTATTTGTACTTTCTTTGTGTTCCTCAATAAAACCCAAAAAGTATATATATATATACTGTTTGAAGAGGTAGGGTTTCAGATGTTCTCGGGAGATGGGCAGGGACTCCGCTGTCCTAGCTTCAGGGGGTAGCTGGTTCCAACATTGGGGTGCCAAGACAGAGAAGAGTATGGACTGGGATCAGCGGGAGCTGCACTCCCGTAGGCATCCAAAAGTTGGCTGAATGTTCTTTTGGTGGTGGACCATTCTTGATACACACGAGAAACTGTTGAGCATGAAAAAAACAGCAGTGATGCAGTTCTTAACACAAACCGGTGGGCCTGGCTCCTACTACCATAGCCTGTTCAAAGGCACTTAAATATCTTGTCTTGCTCATTCACCCTCTGAATGGCACACATACACAATCTATGTCGTAATTGTCTCAAGGCTTAAAAATCCTTCTTTAACTTGTCTTCTCCCCTTCATCTACACTGATTGAAGTGTTTAACAAGTTACATGAACAAGGGATCATAGTTTTCACCTGGATTCACCTGGTCAGTCTGTCATGGAAAGAGCAGGTGTTCATCATAATGTTTTGTTCACTCAGTGTACATCCACACACAACAGCCACACTACAGACTCACATAGACTCGGGAGCAGACAGCACAAAGCGTGCGGCGCTGCGCCTGGCGTGCGTGCGTGCGTTGCGTTGCGTTGCGTGCGTGTGTGTGTGTGTGTGTGTGTGTGTGTGTGTGTGTGTGTGTGTGTGTGTGTGTGTGTGTCGTGCGTGCGTGCGTCGGCGCAGCGCGCTAGCGTGCGTGGCTGCGTGCGTCGTTTGTGTTGCGGTGAGGCGTGTGAAGTGTACATGTGTGTATGCATGCGTGTGTGTGTGTCATATTGTCTTACCTGCCCCAGTGAACAGCGAGGTTCTGACCGATGGACATGAGCAGGTCATTAGGTCCATGTTCCCACTGGCATGCCTCTGCCCAGTGAGTGGCTGACCTCTCCAGCTCATCATCCCAGACCTGGAAACACACAAATAACACTGTTAGAACAAAGTYGTAACACTAAAACTCACACATTTCAGTAACATTAATGACAGCAAAGGGGTCCACACTGTGACACACTCAAACATATGATCAGTGAACAGTGAGACAGACCCATCAAAACKACCTKCATCCATGACCATCACCACAGCKAGACTTACCCCAGCTGCTTTAATATCAGGCCACCAGSTAGATCSCCTYCATATAATAATRCTMCTCCTGTCTCCTCATWGCTACCTACCTAACCACTAGCTACCTTAGTAGGCCTCTGCTAGCCCTCTTTCTTCCCAGGGAGCTGAAATTGATATGGATACAAGTAAAACATTAGCTTTAGCCCAGGAAATGTGAGTGGAGCAGCGCCTGGCCCCGCTCCACTACAAATCCCCAGCAATCACAGCTGAATTAGGCATATTTCCTGAGCGGGTTTCTCTCTCTACCCATGGAAAAGAGGGTGGAAAGATGGGATGCAACTCATCTCTGCCACCACTCTCACCACTAGGATATGGGGGAGGAGGGGGAGGAGAGGACTGGTACAGTGTGGCGCCTCACAGTGTCTCTCCTCAGTACATTTCCAGGCCATTGGTGGTCACCACCACCACACATACAGATACACACACATACATATGCATGCCCATGACTATGCCAGCTCGGCTATACCCCCAGTCCTGTCCTCAGAACCAAGCCTGGCAGAGAACAGAAGAGCAGGGCAGAGGGAGACTTCATGGCCCTTCCTCTCTTGCCAGACCACATCGCAGTCACAAGACACCACACTGTCAGTACTACATCTGAACTACATCAACCACAACCCCCCCCGAGTCTGTCCATCTAAACTATATTAACCTTAACCTCAGTCCACCTTCTTACCCAGTCACCATATTCCATAAACACTATCCCTCTCAATAACATTCAGTGCTCTCTCTTCTCCACAGTCCCCTTCCCACTCTATCCATCCCTCCATGTAGCACTCTGTTTCTCCTCCACTGGCCACTCTGGCCTCCCTCGTTCTCTCTGGCCTCCCTCGTTCTCTCTGGCCTACCCTGTCTTCACCCCTCTCTGCAGTGTCTGTCTCCCAGCAGGTAAAGTAGAGTCAGTGTAATTATCCTCCCAGTAAGCCAGCTCCTCTCCAGGCTGCCAGCAGTTGACTACCATGAGCTCATCTTTTCCAGAAGAGAAGATTGTTGTAGTGTTGGGTTCCAGCTTGAAACATACTTATTCATGTTACCATACTAGAACTTATTGATTACTTTACATGTATAATGAATGTATATGTTGGCGATCAATGTAGGGTGGATAGAACCTAGGCGTAGGGAAAGTTACTGAGTGAGACAAGGGGGAGTGCAGAAAGTTTACATTCTGTCAAAACATGGTATTGTTAAATATCATGGCACCTAAGGAGGGAGGCAAAGGGCAAACAGTCTGGTTTCAGTCACTGTTAAGGTAGGGCAGTTGTGGATTAGGGAGGAGCGAGGAAGTCGGCCCGAGGTCAGGTCAGATGAAGTGAGAAAGAACAGTCCTATTACACACACATATACTGTACTTCCACACCCATGAAGGTTCTAGCACCAGGCAGGGCCATGACTACACCAGTGAGATGAACCAATTAAGTTCCAGACTAGCAACAGAGATGTTGCTAAATTGTAATTACTTCCCTACTATGGCCTATTTATTGCCTTACCTCCTCACGCCATTTGCACACATTGTATATAGACTTTTTTTTCTCTCTCTCTATTGTGTTATTGACTGTACGCTTGTTTATTCCATGTGTAACTCTGTGTTGTTGTTTGTGTCGCACTGCTTTGCTTTATCTTGGCCAGGTCGCAGTTGTAAATGAGAACTTGTTCTCAACTGGCCTACCTGGTTAAATAAAGGTGAAAAAAAAATATGTATGTATTGGCTGTCTAGATGTGCAAGGAGTTGACTGTGCCTAGTAGGAAGGTATAAATATTTGTTATTGTTTAATCCTATCTTTGTCTTTGCAGCTGTATGACCCAGTGGGTGAATAAACTTGGTTTGAGCTTTTTCTAGATGTCCATGACTTTTTATTCTGTTTGTTCAGAACCTAACAGTAGTAAAATCAAAACCCTCCCACTGAAAGTGGAGCCTATAAACATTCACCTACATTATATCGCTGTCTCATAAACACAAGACCCTGGTATTTCCTGAGCARCAGAGACTGATGCTGGTGTTTACCTCCATCTCTCTGTACTATCTAATAATAATACATTGGTGGGTGCTTATATTTGTCCTATTTCACATGTGTGAACTGAAAATGTGTTTTTTTGCCTACCCCAGACCAGCAGGGTCTGCCATTATCAATGGCAACCCTGACACAATTAGGGATTTTTCACCTTGTCGGCTCAGGGATTCGAACTAGCAACCTTTCGCTTTCTGGCCCAATGCTTGAACCGCTAGGCTACCTGCCACGCACCTGCTATTCATCAGCTTTCTGTGCCTCCAGCTAGTGAAACAACCCCCAACCTGTCACTTTCACCATGTATTCTACATGTAATAGAGGTTATTGCGCTACAGTAGTGTGTGAATAGTGAGCCTCTTTACAGTGTGTTGACAGTGTACCTGTCAGGGTGATGATAGTTAAAGCTACAGTACATACACTACCGTTCAAAAGTTTGGGGTCACTTAGAAATGTTTTTTTTTTTTTWATAAAAGCAAATTTTTTGTTCGATTAAAATAACATTGAATTGATCAGAAATACAGTGTAGACATTGTTAATGTTGTAAATGACTATTGTAGGTGGAAACGACCAATTTTTTATGGAATATCTACATAGGCGTAAGAGGCCCATTATCAACAACCATCACTCCTGTGTTCCAATGGCACGTTGTGTTAGCTAATCCAAGTTAATCAAGGATAATTGATCATTAGAAAACCCTTTTGCAATTATATTAGCACAGCCGAAAACTGATTAAAGAAGCAATAAATCTGGCCTGCTTTAGACTAGTTGAGTATCTGGAGCATCAGCATTTGTGGGTTTGATTACAGGCTCAAAATGGCCAGAATCAAAGGACTTTCTTCTGAAACTCATCAGTCTATTCTTCTTCTAAGAAATGAAGGCTATTCCATGCGAGAAATTGCCAACGCTGTGTACTACTCCCTTCACAGAACAGCAGAAACTGGCTCTAATCAGAATAGAAAGAGGAGTGGGAGGCCTTGGTGCACAACTGAGCAAGAGGACAAGTACATTAGAGTGTCTAGTTTGAGAAACAGACGCCTCACAAGTCCTCAACTGGCAGCTTCATTAAATAGATCCCGCAAAATACCAGTCTCAACGTCAACAGTGGAGAGGCGACTCCGGGATGCTGGCCTTCTAGGCAGAGTTCCTCTGTCCAGTGTCTGTATTCTTTTGCCCATCTTAATCTTTTCTTTTTATTGGCCAGTCTGAGATATGGCTTTTTCTTTGCAACTCACCATTTTTAGCCTGTAATCGAACCCACAAATGCTGATGCTCCAGATACTCAACAATCTAAAGAAGGCCAGTTTTATTGCTTCTTTAATCAGAACAACATTTTTCAGCTGTGCTAACATAATTGCAAAAGGGTTTTCTAATGATCAATTAGCATTTAAAAATTATAAACTTGGATTAGCTAACACAACGTGCCATTGGAACACAGGAGTGATGGTTGCTGATGGGCCTCTGTATGTAGATATTCCATAAAAAATCTGCCGTTTCCAGCTACAACAGTCATTTACAACATTAACAATGTCTACACTGTATTTCTGATCAATTTGATGTTATTTTGATGGACAAAAAAGTTGCTTTTCTTTCAAAAACAAGGACATTTCCAAGTGACCCCAAACTTTTGAACGGTAGTGTACATTTCAGGATTGCATTTCTCACCATGTACTCCATGTTGGATGCGGTGGGGTAGACTTGTCCCCTCAGTTTGTTGTGCAGTTGTAGAATCTCCCCGCGGTCTGTCCACTGGATGGCCCGTCGGGTCCTACTACCCGCTGTTTTATCGGTGCTGTTCTGGTCATCCTGGTACCGGCTCAGTAGTTGCCGCAGCTCATTGGAGTCGGGCAGGAAGAGGGCAGCTCCTTCCCTGGCAGAGAGGACCAGGAGGTTTAGGGTGAGGGTGAGGGCGGAGAGCCAGCAGGGCATGGCAGCAGTCATCTCCGGTCTCTGGGACGGGTCTCTGGGCGTCTGTGTCTAGGGCTCTGGGCAGACCACAGTGGGCAGCCTTGTGTGAGCTCTGGTCCTGAGCACAGCAGACACGATGCTGTGGGGAGAAAACACACTGTGAGCCGGCCGGCCAGCCAACAAAACAGGCTACAGAGCAAAGCACATGGCCAGACAGACGACTGAGCTAATGCAAGAGAACCCTGGTTCTTGCCATGGGTAACTGTACTATAGGTATTGATCCATTTTACTTGAGGCATATTCACTGGTTGCAATACATCAGTCCGGGAAATGATATCACAGCAGATCTCACCACATTGAGAACAAATTGCATAACTATAAGTCTATATACAGTGTGTGCAAATGGCGTGAGGAGGTAGGCAATAAATAGGCCATAGTAGAGAAGTAATTACAATTTAGCAGATTAACAATATGGGGATGAGGTAGGTAGATTGGGTGGGCTATTTACAGATGGACTATGTACAGCTGCAGCGATCGGTTAGCTGCTCAGATAACTGATGTTTAAAGTTAGTGAGGGAAATATAAGTCTCCAGCTTCAGCGATTTTTGCAATTCGTTCCAGTCACTGGCAGCAGAGAACTGGAAGGAAAGGCGGCCAAAGGAGGTGTTGGCTTTGGGGATGACCAGTGAGATATACCTGCTGGAGCGCGTGCTACGGGTTGGTGTTGTTATCGTGACCAGTGAGCTTTACCTAGCATAGACTTATAGATGACCGGGAGCCAGTGGGTCTGGCGACGAATATGTAGCGAGGGCCAGCCGACTAGAGCATACAGGTCGCAGTGGTGGGTGGTATAAGGGGCTTTGGTAACAAAACGGATGGCACTGTGATAGACTGCATCCAGTTTGCTGAGTAGAGAATTGGAAGGTATTTTGTAGATGACATCGCCGAAGTCGAGGATCGGTAGGATAGTCAGTAAGGGTAAGTTTGGCGGCGTGAGTGAAGGAGGCTTTGTTGCGAAATAGAAAGCCGATTATAGATTTGATTTTGGATTATAGATGTTTAATATGAGTCTGGAAGGATAGTTTACAGTCTAGCCAGACACCTAGGTATTTGTAGTTGTCCACATATTCTAGGTCAGAACCGTCCAGGGTAGTGATGCTAGTCAGGCGGGCGGGTGCGGGCAGCTAACGGTTGAAAAGCATGCATTTGGTTTTACTAGCGTTTAAGAGCAGTTGGAGGCCACGGAAGGAGTGTTGTATGGCATTGAAGCTCGTTTAGAGGTTAGTTAATACAGTGTCCAAAGAAGGGCCAGATGTATACAGAATGGTGTCGTCTGCGTAGTGGTGGATCAGGGAATCACCCGCAGCAAGAGCGACATCATTGAAATATGCAGAGAAAAGAGTCGGCCCGAGAACTGAACCCTGTGGTACCCCCATAGAGAATGTCAGAGGTCCAGACAACAGGCCCTCCAATTTGACACACTAAACTCTGTCTACAAAGTGGTTGGTGAACCAGGCAAGGCAGTCATTTGAGAAACCAAGGCTATTGAGTCTGCCGGCGGAGCTATTGGCCGGGGTTGGGGTAGCCAGGAGGAAAGCATGGCCAGCCGTAGAGAAATGCTTATTGAAATTTTCGATTATCTTGGATTTATTGGTGGTGACCGTGTTACCTAGCCTCAGAGCAGTGGGCAGCTGGGAGGAGGTGCTCTTGTTCTCCATGGACTTTACAGTGTCCCAAAACTTTTTGGAGTTAGAGCTACAGGATGCAAATTTCTGTTTGAAAAAGCTAGCCTTTGCTTTCCTGACTGACTGCGTGTATTGGTTCCTGACTTTCCTAAACAGTTGCATATCGCGGGAACTATTCGATGCAATTGCAGTCCGCCACAGGATGTTTTTGTGCTGGTCAAGGGCGGTCAGGTCTGGAGTGAACCAAGGGCTATATCTGTTCTTAGTTCTACATTTTTTGAAAGGGGCATGCTTATTTAAGATGGTGAGGAAATTACTTTTAAAGAACGACCAGGCATCCTTGACTGACGGGATGAGGTCAATATCCTTCCAGGATACCCGGGCCAGGTCGATTAGAAAGGCCTGCTCGCAGAAGTGTTTTAGGGAGCGTTTGACAGTGATGAGTGGTGGTTGTTTGACCGTGGACCCATAGCGGATGCAGGCAATGAGGCAGTGATCGCTGAGATCCTGATTGAAAACAGCAGAGGTGTATTTGGAGGGCAAGTTGGTCAGGATAATATCTATGAGGGTGCACATGTTTATGGATTTAGGGTTGTACCTGGTGGGTTCCTTGATGATTTGTGTGAGATTGAGGGCATCTAGCTTAGATTGTAGTACTGCCGGGGTGTTAAGCATATCCCAGTTTAGGTCACCTAACAGAACGAACTCTGAAGATAGATGAGGGGCAATCAATTCACATATGGTGTCCAGGGCACAGCTGGGAGCTGAGGGGGTCTAAAACAGGCAGCAACAGTGAGAGACTTATTTCTGGAGAGATTCATTTTTTAAATTAGAGGTTCGAACTGTTTGGGCATAGACCTGGAAAGTATGACAGAAATGTGCAGGCTATCTCTGCAGTAGATTGCAACTCCTCCCCCTTTGACAGTTCTATCTTGACTGAAAATGTTGTAGTTGGGTATTGAAATCTTCTGATGTTAACATGCATGAAACCAAGGCTTTTTCGATTACAGAAGTCAACAAATGAGAGTGGCTGGGGACACGCAGGGCCTGGGTTAACCTCCACATCACCCGAGGAACAGAGGAGGAGTAGGATGAGGGTACGGCTAAAGGCTATCAAAACTGGCCGTCTAGTGCGTTGGTGACAGAGAATAAAAGGAGCAGATTTCTGGGCGTGGTAGAATAGATTCAGGGCATAATGTGCAGAGAGGGGTATGGTGGGGTGCGGGTACAGTGGAGGTAAGCCCAGGCACTGAGTGACGATAAGAGAGGATGCATTTCTGGACGTGCTGGTTATACTGGGTGAGGTCACCGCATGTGTGGGGGGTGGGACAAAGGAGGAATCTGAGGCATGTAGAGTGGGACTAGGGGCTCCACTGTAAACTAAAGCAATGATAACTATCCTAAACAACAGTACACAAGGCATATTGACATTTGAGAAAGACATAAAGCGAGGCATAAAGTAATCACAGGTGTTGATTGGGAGAGCTAGCTAAGACAACAACGGGTAAGACAATAACAGCTAATCAGCTAAGACAACAACAACAGGTAAAATGACAATGAGTGGGCAGAGAGGGTAGGTTAACTACACACAGGGCCTGAGTTCTGGGCTAGGGCCGACAGATAAACAAAAAAATAAAAAATAAACAAAATGGAGTACCGTGATAAATGAACAGTCCAGCAGGCATCAGCTATGTAGCCAAATGAGTGGTATTACTCCATATCCAAGGATACACTCTCTCTACAAGGCTTTCAGTAGTCAGACAATATCTCATACATTTAATCTCCACATTGTACCTGATCATCTTCAATTTGACTTTAGAGAGGCAGCCAAATCCTTTCAAAGCTCTTTTCAGCTCTGTCATAATACAGCAATTAGCTGGGGATATCCTTTATGATCCATAATAATGACTAATTGTAATCTTCCATCGATTGCTCAACACAGTGACTAAGGAAATTCACTTTTACTCAGCCCCTTTGGAACTATGATCTATCAGTAAACATAACTGCAGATATTTCATTAAAGCCATTAATTGTCCTTAATGGCCCTGGATTCCAGAGTGATATATAATCTGGGTGGAAAGAGAGTAATCAGTCAGGTTCAAGAAGCCCATCATCTCTGTAACCTCTCTCTGATCGTCCTCTGGCTGACCTGCAAAATCACAATCTAAAACAGTAGAGGGAGTAGGGAAGAACTACAGCAGAAAGGGTTATTAGTTAATGAGAGAGAATGCTGGATAGGGAGATGAAAATAGAGGGAGAGAAAGCCAAATAAAGAGAGAGGGGGGAAGAGACAGATGTAGAGTTATTTACTAAAACAGAACATTTTAGTATGAATATGAGGTAGTGTGTGGTTCTCATCCTCCTTTGCCACAGCACACAGGGCACAAGGCCGGCTCCCAGCCTCAGCCACAACCCCATTGGCCAGGAGAAGACAAACAGCAGGGCTACTAAATCAGCCGGCAGGAGAAGGCATGGCAGAGAGGGAGAGAGAAGGAAAGAGAGAGCGCAGTCATAGCACTGCTCCCTGCATCCTTCAATTCCTCCTCTCTCTCTCAGCCTGGAATGGCGGCTTGAGGTCTGACGGCCGGTCTGTGTCAACACACTGTCACGGAGCCAAGCAGCCACAGCCAGTGATGGGAGCCAGCCGGCTGGCCTGAGGCAGCCCAACCATCCCACCACACCCCTCCTCTGGCACTCTCTTTGTGTCCCGGCCTACCTTCTCACACCAAACCTCCACCAGTCTTTATTTCTGGGCCTTTCTCATCATTCTCATGAATGTTATACCTGAGTGTCAGACAGAGCAGCCTCCCACGCACGCACGCACGCACGCACGCACGCACGCACGCACGCACGCACGCACGCACGCACGCACGCACGCACGCACGCACGCACGCACGCACGCACGCACGCACGCACCCGCGCACACACACACACACACACACACACACACACACACACACACACACACACACACACACACACACACACACACACACACACACACACAGAGGAGCCTGGTGGGCTCTCACCTGGTGGCTCTGCAGTAACTCTTCTATACTGCCCCCAATGTCAAACCAAGGAGTGTCACACATCAACACAACTCCCCTTGGACAAGTTGACAACACATGCTCCTAGGTAAACCTAACTCAAAATAGCTATATTGTTGATATAAGCTACATACTGTATGCACAGTTTTCATTAAATTGCTCTCTAGGAATTGACACCTGGGCTTGACATTATTTCACAGAAGTAGAAATGTGGACAGCGATGATGGCTGGAGCACTGCACTTGCATGTGTTATAACAATGTTCAGGACAATATTGAAATGTGTAGTGTTTCATGACAGGCTAAATAATTTACAACAGCATTGATAAAAGAAAACATTTGTTTTTTAAATACATTCACATATTCTTATCAATTCTGAACATTATAAAATGTTTGAACTCAGTGGCACCCAAAAGCATAGAATTACATGGTGAATACATGTTGCAGAATAAATCTGATTAAATGTAGAAAAACATGCTAACCTCAATCACTGGATTCACTGGAATTATCCGGCAATTATCCAAAAGCTTCTGCGCCTGTTGAGTATTTCCCGTTTGCTAAATTGGTGCTGAAGTGGAGCTGTACTCGTTGGCTGCGGTCCTAGAGGGCAGAGTAACTTTGTGACTGTTGACTAACTTTACAGCGGCATCTCAGTGCTTTATATAGAGATCCCGCTGAACGAGCGAGGAGGGAAACAAATCTTAACGCTTCTTTCTTTAGTCACTCCCACAGCTCCCTCCTCAAGATGGCTATGTTCTTGGCAAGCATCCTGCGCTCTAACGATTGATGTCGAAAGGAAAACGCAAAGTATGTAATTCACCACGAAACAGTGCAATCGAAAAGCGTAATAGAGTTTTGTATAACTTTCTTTTCTTTTCCAATTCAAAAGTTTTGCCAGAGTTTCTTCAAGACAGTTCATCGATAATTACCATTAGCCTATCATACAGATTATTGCATGATTGTATATAATTATAGTCGGATACATGTAAATACAATTCATAATTCCACCTACGATATTATTATAATTTGCTCTATTTTGAAAGTGATAACAATGTAATTTGTGTATAACTTTATTAGTATTAATAATTATCTCTATAGTTGTATTATAATATATCCTTCATATGATATGATAGATGGTATGATATATCAGTTTATGGTTTTAGTTTAGTTTATTCATTCGACCATTTAAAAAAACAAGCACACATAAAACTTGAAAAAGCCATACATGCGCATGAGTAAAATCATCGAGGATAACACACAATAAAGTCTGGGACTTATTTCCATTGAATTTCCGTTGAACAACTATTCACTTGTTGGCTTTTTATTTTGATGCCTTGCTTTGATGCCACTCAAGGAATGCCATGACAGAATGTCCTCTTTCCATAGCAGAGTGGAGGGGCAGTTCGGTTCTAAAACCGAACAGTTGTAAATCAAACAGGGATGAAGAATAGGGAGTGCTCTTACTACACTCGTCTCTCTTCACTGTCCTCAGATGTGCAAACACTTCATTCACATCTGTACCAAGTACCTAGTTTGTCAGAGCAGTCTCTTTATCTCCCTCCCTCTGGTACAGCTCAGCATTGTCTCTGTGAGGATGACTTAACCCATGGGGAATTCACATTTCTACCCCCAGGTATGGAGACCAAGACTCCCATCAGAGTGGGAATCCAAGGTGGAACTTTACACATACTGTGATTCACACACTGCATCACTGGCACACCAACCTCTACATCACACTCCACATGTAAAGTATAGCATACATGCCTACATCTTCTGTACTGACCCATACCTGTGGATGTAAAGGCATGGTACTACTCCATCATGATTTGACTGTTGTCTAAACACACAGCCTCATGGGACCACAGAGGGAGATGAAAAATAGAGATAATGTCAGCTGGCCTCCATTTGACTCAGCAGCAGCACATAAAAGACGCACTAACAAACATGTTACGTAGGAAAAACAAAAGTTTATGACACTTGGCACGGGGGAACACGAGGGGTGTTGACCCGCCAGACACGGATTAGGGTTGGCACGGTAACGCAGAGAAGCCGAGACTTCATGTGCTGCTAAGAAGATGGTTCATCATATTGTCGCTGTTATTTACCTAGCAGAAGAAAAGCCAGCTGCACAGTGAACTAAATAGCAAAACATTTTCTACCCATAATTCCTCCATAAAGTTGATATTGCTCTGAAACATTTAGGTTGTGAATTTTACAAGGAACGAATCTTCTCAAAAGGGATTTGAAAATGATTTTGAGAATTCTGCTCCATTTAACAAAGTATCTCTCCAATTCTCCACCAGAGTGAAGACAAAGCAAAAGTCTCATCAGATCAAACCCAGACCACTGATAAATGACCATTTACAAATTACCTGAATGATTGAAAAATTATTTGTTCAAAAAGTTTTTACTGGAATCCACGTTTTATTGCATTATAATCCGTATAATCCGTATAGTAAACCAGTGAGAGACATCAGAAAGCTGCTGCAGTGGCTTTTATGTGTATCTGGGCTTGTCAGTCTTGCACATACACTGAGTGTACAAAACATTAAGAACACCTTCCTAATATTTAGTGGAACAGAACAGCCTTAATTAATCAGGGCATGGACTCTACACGAAAGCGTTTCACAGGGATGCTGGCCCATGTTGACTCCAATGCTTGCCACAGCTGTCCAGTTGGCTGGATGTTCTTTGGGTGCTTGACCACTCTTGATACGTGTAACAGTATACTTCCGTCCCTCTCCTCGCCCCTACCTGGGCTCGCCCCTTCCGTCCCTCTCCTCTGCACACATCGACAACAGCCACCCACGAAGCATCGTTACCCATCGCGCCACAAAAGCCGCGGCCCTTGCAGAGCAAGGGGAACAACTACTTCAAGGTCTCAGAGCGAGTGATATCACCGATTGAAACGCTATTAGCGCGCACCACCGCTAACTAGCTAGCCATTTCACATCGGTTACATACACACGGGAAACTTTTGAGTGTTAAAAACCCAGCAGCGTTGCAGTTCTTTACACAAACCGATGTGCCTGGCACCTACTACCATACCCCTTTCAAAGGCACTTAAATATTTTGTCTTGCTCATTCACCCTCTGAATGGCACACAAACATAATCCATGTCTCAATTGTCTCAAGGTTTTAAAATTCTTCTTTAACTTGTCTCCTCCCCTTCATCTACACTGATTGAAGTGGATTTAACAAGTGACATCATAGATTTCACCTGGATTCACCTGGTCAGTCTACGTCATGGAAAGAGCAGGTGTTTTTCATGTTTTGTATACTCAGTGTACATGAATATAAGTCTTACACCCATATTATTAACACATCTCCTCCCCTATAGTTATAGTAGTTCTGGGACCCTTGCCTAAAATAAGTCATGGGTTTCAGGTGTTCTATGTTTGATGTAGGAGCTCCATGGACTAATATTCTGTCTGGAGATGGACCTGCTTTCCCTGTCCCACCCTGTCCCACTTCTCCTACCGTTCAGAGGGTACCTTGTCCTACTTCTCCTACCGTTCAGAGGGTACCCTGTCCTACTTCTCCTACCCTTCAGAGGGTACCTTGTCCTACTTCYCCTACTGTTCAGAGGGTACCCTGTCCTACTTCTCCTACCGTTCAGAGGGTACCCTGTCCTACTACTCCTACCCTTCAGAGGGAAGCTTTGACCCCCTTGCTAAGAACCCAGCACATAAACTGTACTTACATTACTCCTCAATTATCATTTTTTTTCGCTGTACCACTCTGATAAGGCCAAAATGAACAACATTAAGGTAACCACAGTAACATTACTGGTTAGCAGCAGTGAGAGACGGGGAACGCTTAATCCGGTGATTTACTTTTTTCTGTGTGAAACCCCTCTGTTGGCCTTTAAGAGGCCACAGTGTGTGCAACTGGCTGAAGGCCTCTTCTTTTTTACTCAAATCACCCAAGAAACTCTCAGTGAAACTCAGCAGTTTAAACACTGTGCCCAGGTGCCCAAGCACTACAGCTAGTGTGTCAACAGAGAGCTGGGACAGAGGATGAGAACATCTCCCCCTTCCCTCTCAGGCATGGGTCCAGTGCTTGGTAAAGATACCAACATGCTACAGGAAATACTGTTAGGATTACAGTTTTTCCCAATTGTTTACACACTAAAATTGGAACTTGAAACGCAATCACCGAAACCAGAAACTCATGCACCAAATCCCTAAACCAAGTCTGCAGTCGCAAGCACAATTCCTGCTTTACACTCAGTTTTCAATTCTATATCACACTTTTTGCAAAACACTACACACAGTTCTCTACATTAGGCACAACATTCAAAATTAAAATCTCTTTAGTCCCTTTGGAAAACAATGCCAAACTCTACACACCAATTGGCAACACCCACTCCTCACAGGTGTAAACACTAGTTGCTGAATTGTTCACTTAGAAATCAAAGCTTTAGCACTATAAAAAGCCACAAATTAGCTCTCCTGTTTTGGAGGAAAATGGAATGAAACAAGATGATCAATGATGAAACAAGAGCTAGAGGTGAAGGAGTGAGAGGAAGAGGAGGAAGAGGAGGATGAGGAAGACAAGGGAGGACAGTTGTCTCAGATGAGATCAGGGCCACATTGGTTGACCATGTGCTCAACCATGGATTGAGTATGAGGGAAGCTGGGCAGAGAGTTCAGCCCAACCTGAGCCACTACGTTGCATCTACGATCCATACATTCAGAAATGAGAACCAGTAAGTTACCTACCATCTACACTATGCTCTTTATGTATGTATACTGTAGTATACTGCAGTCCAACATATCAGTAGGCCTAATAAAATAGATAAATTTTGCTTACTGTAACCAATCATATCATATTTGTGGATCTTCTGCAGAACTGAGAGACAGCTATGGTGGAAGACACTGGCTGTTCACCAAGAACAGGAGACCGTTATTGTGAACATGGTGGTGGCAAACAATACCATTAGACTACGAAAAATCCAGAACCACATAATTGCAGACAACACAATATTCAATAACATTCACCAGGTGGGCTTGTCTACATTGGACCGTGTGTTACAGCACAACCGAATCCGGATGAAACAGGTCTACATGGTGCCATTTCAGCAAAACTCAGAGAGAGTTAAAGAACAGTGTTATGAATATGTGCAAGTAAGTACTATACTGTGAATTTACTATCATATCAGCACTGTATAGACACATTACAGTACTGTAATCCAGTGTATTGTGCCTCACCATATTGACTGTTCTATGTCTACTAGGTCTATGTCACATATTGTCTTGTCTGTTTCAGAGAGTCTTGGAGCTGGATGCCGCTGCAATTCAGTACATTTATATTTACATTGATGAGGCTGGCTTCAACCTATCCAAAAGAAGGGGACAGAACATTATTGGCCACCGTGCCATTGTGACTGTCCCTGGACAGCGTGGCGTCCTCCATCACCATGCCAACCTTGATCCCTACAACACCGCCCTTCTCATCACATTCCTGGACACACTACATGGCATCCTCATTCCAGCCAAGCAGAGGGGTGGACCAGAGCAGACCAGGTATGTTGTCATCTGGGACAACGTGAGTTTCCACCAGGCTGCTCTGGTCCGCAACTGGTTCATCGACCATCCACAATTTATTGTTCTATACCTCCCACCATATTCCCCATTCCTCCACCATATTCCCCATTCCTAAACCCAAATGAAGAGTTTTTTTCAGCATGGCGATGGAAGGTGTATGTATGACCGCCATCCCCTCGCACGCATGCCTCTTGTCCAGGCAATGGAGGACGCATGTGGATGAAGTTGATATGGGGGCTTTCGGTGGCTGGATCCGTCACTCCAGAAGATTCTTTCCCCTCTGTTTAGCCAGGGAGAACATCGCTTGCGATGTAGATGAGGTGCTGTGGCCAGACCAAAACAGGAGGCAGGACGGAGCCTACTGTATTTTTTCTTACATTTTGCATGTGTTTTTGTATTTTTGTATTTAGAGTGTTGAAACAATGAGCCACTTTCATTTTTTATTTTTGTACAGAAAACCCATTCTTACTGAATGTTTTTCCTGGTTCTCTCCTGTTGGGTCTGGAAAGTGTTACATACAAAACAAGTGTTATAAAAATACTGCATTTTGGAAATAAATTACAAAGTTTTTGTTACTGTATGGCATTTGTGTGTCCATTTATGTATATTTCAGAGGTATACATTAATGTAATAATCTTTTACAACCGGCTACAGTGTAACACTGAAAATGCAAAAGGCATAAACCTACTGATGGGATATTCATAGTAGCGTTTTGTGTTGAGCACATCAGTGTATTGGTTAGTAGACAGATCTATTCATGACGCGTGTGTGTCATTTTGATGCTAAAAAAAAACACTATGGAAAGAGGTAAAACAGTTATGAATGCAGTGTCTGCTTTTGCTCGAGATTTGTAAAGTTTAGCATTTTATGTTTGTGGTTTTGTGTTTAGAGTTTTGGGAAAATGGTCCAAAGATTCAGCAACCATGTGCAAACAATTGTGGGAAAATAATATAGTTTCTAGTCCTGAGAATAGGCTCACATGTTATGAGAGGCAGAACAGCCATTTACACTCAAACCCTCTCTGTCATGTCAGAGGGTTCTTTTCACCACCATGAATGGTGGCATGAAAAGAGGGCAAAGTCTAAACCTGTTACCTGTATACTGAATAACTTACATTGAACATTCTAACAATCTCTACAGGCTTGATGGTTGTGTGATTTATGTCCACCAGAGGGCACTGTTCCCTGAGACCTGTGGGAAGAGATGTGGACAGAGGAAGAGGATCACTTTCAGAATCAAACTTCAGATAGAATTGAGTCCTTACAGATTTTATTTGAGGGGGGATTATTCACAACCTAGATTGTATCTGGGGGTTCAAAGCCAAATGAGAAAGGTGACTCAAACATCCTCCCATCTGTGTCAGTTCTAGCACTGCTCTTCATTATCATGCAATCCACCATAGACCCGGAAATCTCCAGAGTTTCATAAAACTCAGGTAACAGGATGCCAACCATGTCCTTGACTGAATGGGCCTTTGTCCAGGTGCCACGCTACACTGAGAAGCACAGGGGGGGTTTCACATTTACCTCAGCAGTATTTCAGAACACCCTCCTGCTCTGCTCATACCGCTGCTCTGGAGTTTATTTGGAGAGGGGGGGGGGATCCTTCGAATCCTGGTCGCCACGGTTTGTTCCCTAGCGACTAAGGGGGCACTGTGGAATCCTGAACGGGAAGGACTGAGATGGTGAGAGAGCTATGTAGCCAGAGGGGGGGGGGGGGGGTAATGGGTACAGACAGTGGACTGATAGCCTAAAGATGAGACTGGGTTAATATGGGTTGTTCTAATAGAACATGAAAGATGCTCCACATACAGTAGATAGAAAATAAGACATCCATGAAAGTTTAGGCTGGGAAATGTAGAACTGCAGCATATAGGACTTGATGGTGAACAAGAGGGTGGGAGTATCACAGAGGGCAAAGTGGCAAGTCTCTTGGGGCTCAGCCATTGGAGTGAGGAGCCAAGGGGGCTATAGGGAGAGGTCTGCGTAGCTGGAGGGCACAGGGACCATCACAGCACCAGAGGAGGGAGTGCATGCCTGGGATTCCAGTCTCAAGGTCTACAGTTTGTTTGACTGGGCCAGGATAGTCCTGTGCCAACACACAGTGGAGGGGACGAAAGTAACCGTTACTGCTCATTACCATTCAAATGCAAATTACTGAATTGTGTATGCTAAACCACAGAAAAATGTTGTTGTAAGGGAAACTTTAAAACTATGTGATTCCCCCTCCGAGTTCCCTGGTTACTACAGACAGGAAATGGTTGTCACAAATTGCATAGTTTTCTGGAGCCAAGAAAAATTATTCTGAAAATAAGGACTGAGGTGGTTAGGGGACAGGTTTGGGGAGGCTATGGTGTTGATATGGATGTATGTAACCACACACATTTTTTCTAGGGGTAGATTAGATTTCTCTCCTGCCCTACATCTCTCCATCCTTCATGAAGAATGGGGGAGTTTGCACTCAGCCCCCATATAGGAGAGTTCTGAACTTCATGTTCACTCAATGTTCTAAGCACTTCTGATTCAGCCATCCCTCACTAGACCATCTCTCCCTGACGCGTCAAACCTCTGTGGCACAGGCAATGGTGCTAGTTTTCAAATCGTCACAGGTAATGTTAAAGTATCTCCTAGAAGGTTCAAACGTCACTTTACAACCCCTACCTACATGTTAAGAGTAGCCCCTGTTTTCAGTGTACATTCATGCCATGGTTTGCAATGCAACATGCCCATTACAAATTACTGACTTAAAAAAAATGTGTTCTGGCTATAAACATCCACTCATGCCATAAAAATGGAAGAGATAAAACAAGCTCCCTTACAACCTATAATTTTTGTCCGTGTGGCTGAAAGAGACACTTCTCTGAGTATATAGGTGGTCCATCACTGGGTTCCCAGGGTTGTAATCCCCCCCCCTCCGGCCTATAAAGAGGATCTTTAGCTGTGCAGTGACATTAACAAGAAAAATACCACACTTAATTACATGTTCAAGTCTGAGAGCAAAATCTACACCCCGCATCCCTGCAAAAGGCCAAATTATAGCAAGAAAAACAGAGGGGGGAAAATCCTTCACTGGCAAAATCTGAAATGATGGGCCTGCTTGTATAAACCAAACAGAAGCAAGCTCACTTCCCTGAACCAGACTGTAGTCAGGACACAGAGGCAGCCAGCTTGACCACAGTCCTGGTCAGGGGGAGAACAGCTACAGCATACTGTAAGTCGAAATAGCAATAGCCTTCAATTCCTACTTTATTGACTGTCAGGATACTGACACAGAACCCCTCCACTGGTTTCTTGGGCTCAGTGCTAGTGAATGACACTCAACCTGTCTTCATAAGGGAGGTTTCTGAGTCAAAGGTGAACAAGGTGATTAGCTCACTAAAGAACTCTAAAGCCAAAGATGTGTTTGAGCTGGATTCTACCTTTCTTAAAAACTACAAAGAGTCACTCATTGGCCCCMTTACTAAGGTCACCAACACATCTATTGGTCTGGGGGTGTTTCCAAGGGTACGGAAGTGGGCCATAATAACGGCCATCTTTAAATCGGGCGACCCTGCTGACGTGAGTAACTACAGGCCCATTAGTATACTACCTGTGGTGTCAAAGGTTGTTGAAAAGTGTGTAGCAGAACAACTGATTGCCCACCTCAACAACAGCCCCTTCACATTACACTCCATGCAGTTTGGCATCAGAGCGAAACACTCCACAGAAACGGCCAACTGCTTTCTTCTGTAAAATGTGAAGTCCAAGATGGACAAAGGGGGCGTTGTTGGGGCTGTGTTTCTGGACCTAAGGAAGGCTTTTGATACTGTTAACCTGTTTAGCCATGTTCTGTTATAATCTCCACCCGGCACAGCCAGAAGAGGACTGGCCACCCCTCATAGCCTGGTTCCTCTCTAGGTTTCTTCCTAGGTCGCCTGCAGTGTGTGCAAACCTGCGTCAAAGAACTACAGGAAACGTATGATCTCTGTAATTGCAAACAACAGTTTCTGTACCAATATATTAAGTTCTGCTTTTCTGATGCTTACAAATACTTATGTCATGCCAATAAAATGCAAATTAATTACTTAAAAATCATTACAATGATGATTTTCTGGATTTTGTGTTTTAGATTCCGTCTCTCACAGTTGAAGTGTACCTATGATAAAAATGACAGACCTCTACATGTTTTGTAAGTAGGAAAAATCTGCAAAATCTGCAGTGTATCCAATACTTGTTCTCCCCACGTAGTGTGCATGCAAGAAGCAAACAACAAGCTGCACAATAACTCACTACTTGTATGGTCCAGGTACAAAAGTGACTCGTGTTTGCATCTCAATGTGAAACAAAACAGTTTGCATGTTCTTCACAAAGAGGGGCAACAGATGCTACTGAGCCAGATGTCTATGTGTCAGGGGAAAGCTGCCAGGTGTGTCTGATGCCAAGTACCTTGCATCATACTTGATTCCAACCTCTTTTAAAATCATATTGAAAAAGGTAATTCAAATAACCAAATTCAACCTAGCTAATTTCCAATTTATACAAATTGTTTCACTACAGAGTAGCAAAACTGTACTTCAAAATCTATATACTCCCCACTAACATACTGCGTTGACTAGTTGGGCCCAAGCTTGATGTACAACATTAAAACCTATTCAGTCTGTCTACAAACTGGCTCTCAAAGTGCTTGATAGGAAGCCCAATAGGCCATCATCACTGTTGCTTCTCAGAAAGCATGAGCTCCTGAGTTGGGAAAAATCGTGTGCAATACACCGACGCATGTCTTGTATTCAAGATCCTAAATGGCCTAGCTCCCCCTCCACTCAGTATTTTTGTTAAACAGAAAACCCAAACATTTGGCAGCAGATCCACAAGGTCTGCCATGAGAGGTGACTGTATAGTTCCCTTAAAGAAAAGCACCTTTAGTAAATCTGCTTTCTCTGTGAGAGCTTCCCATGTCTGGAATACACTGCCATCAGACACACATAACTGCACCACCTATCACGACTTTCACAAAATGCATGAAGACATGGCTAAAGGTCAATCAGATTTGTGAACATAATCCCTAGCTGTGTATTGCCGCTTTCCATGTTGTCTGTTGTTTGTAGCTTGTGAGGTGTGGAAACTTTGTTGCTTTTATGAATTTTGTCTTGCTGCTTTTTGTTCTATGTTGCTCTGTCTGTATGCTACGTCTTGCTTGTCCTATGTTGCTCTGGCTGTATGCTATGTCTTGCTTGTCCTATGTTGCTCTGCG
>NC_036855.1:60182614-60184470 GCF_002910315.2 Salvelinus sp. IW2-2015
TTTGCCTTTTAGGGAGTTTCCAGCCACCTGAATTGCTTCTACACCTGCATTTGCTGCTGTTTGGGGTTTTATGTGCTCACTGCTCAATGATTGTCTATATTGTAATTGTTTTTAATAACCTGCCCAGGGATTGCGGTTGAAAATTAGCCGGCTGGCTAAAACCGGCACTTTGACTGAAACGTTGATTAATGTGCACTGTCCCTGTAAAAATAAAATAAACTCAAATACTGCACATCATATACTGTAGGTAAAAACTAAATGAGGAATGAGACCATGGGTGGTTATTTCTAGATACTGGTAGGCTACAATACAGGTGATTATTAATATATTGGTTACAATACATGCAATATATACAGTGAGGATCAGTTTCTACTTCAAAGCGCTTCGTATTATTCTGTACATGAATCCGAGACAATCAATTTAGTTTAATGTGTTAAGTTTCGTATGGTACATATTAATTTGTGGATGTCCATCACCCATTTCGTATCATATGTTAAGAATTACAATTCGTATTATATATGTTATGAATTTGCTAAATGTACAATATGCTACGTATTTGATGTGTTATGAATTCTAGCTAGGTGGCTAACGTTAGCTAGGCTAGGGGTTAAGTTTAGAAGTTAGGTTAAAGGGTTAAGGTTAGCTAAAAGGGTTAAGGTTAGCTAAAAGGGTTAAGGTTAGGGGTAGTAGTAAATAGTTGAAAAGTTGTTAATTAGCTAAAATGCCAAAGTTGTCCATGATGAGATTCAAACTCGCAATCTTTGGGTTACTAGATGTACGCCCACCTATCCACGCCGACCAACCACCCTACTTTCGTTTTTGCCTTAAGTAACCATCTGTCTTACGTAACCATACTAGAGGTCGACCGATTAATCGGAATGGCCGATTAATTAGGGCTGATTTCAAGTTTTCATAACAATCGGTAATAGTCATTTTTGGACACCGATTATGGCCGATTACATTGCACTCCACGAGCAGACTGCGTGGCGGGCTGACTACCTGTTACGCGAGTGCAGCAAGGAGCCAAGGTAAGTTGCTAGCTAGCATTAAACTTATCTTATAAAAAACAATCCATTTTATAATCACTAGTTAACTTCACATGGTTGATGATATTACTAGTTTATCCTGCGTTGCATATAATTGATGCGGTGCCTGTTAATTTATCATCGAATCACAGCCTACTTCGCCAAACGGGTGATGATTTAAAAAGCACATTGGCGAAAAAAAGCACTGTCGTTGCACCAATGTGTACCTATCCATAAACGTCAATGCCTTTCTTAAATCAATACACAAGTATATATCTTTAAACCTGCATATTTAGTTAATATTGCATGCTAACATGAATTTCTTTTAACTAGGGAAATTGTGTCACTTCTCTTGCGTTCTGTGCAAGCAGTTTGGGCTGCCTGGCTCGTTGCGAACTGTGTGAAGACCATTTCTTCCTAACAAAGACCGTAATTAATTTGCCAGAATTGTACATAATTATGACATAACATTGAAGGTTGTGCAATGTAACAGCAATATTTAGACTTAGGGATGCCACCCGTTAGATAAAATACGGAATGGTTCCGTATTTCACTGAAAAAAAAAAAAAACGTTTTTGAAATGATATTTTCCAGATTTGACCATATTACTGACCTAAGGCTCGTATCTGTGTGTTATTATATTATAATTAAGTCTATTATTTGATAGAGTAGTCTGACTGAGCAGTGGTAGGCAGCAGCAGGCTCGTAAGCGTTCATTCAAACAGCACTTTCCTGCATTTGCCAGGAGCTCTTTGCTGTGCTTCAAGCATTGTGCTGTTTATGACTTAGGCTGACAATACATTTACATTACATTTAAGTCATTTAGCAGAC
>NC_036855.1:60186435-60191024 GCF_002910315.2 Salvelinus sp. IW2-2015
CCAAGGTTCTCACGTCACCACCCGCTCCTCCGCTCCGCTCTCTCACTGGCTTCAGTTGAAGCTCGAATCCGCTACAAGACCATGGTGCTTGCCTACGGAGCTGTGAGGGGAACGGCACCTCCGTACCTTCAGGCTCTGATCAGGCCCTACACCCACAAGGGCACTGGTTCATCCACCTCTGGCCTGCTCGCCTCCCTACCTCTGAGGAAGTACAGTTCCCGCTCAGCCCAGTCAAAACTGTTCGCTGCTCTGGCACCCCAATGGTGGAACAAACTCCCTCACGACGCCAGGTCAGCGGAGTCAATCACCACCTTCCGGAGACACCTGAAACCCCACCTCTTTAAGGAATACCTAGGATAGGATAAAGTAATCCTTCTAACCCCCCTTAAAAGAGTTAGATGCACTATTGTAAAGTGGTTGTTCCACTGGATATCATAAGGTGAATGCACCATTTTGTAAGTCGTCTGGATAAGAGCGTCTAAAACTTCTACCTCCAGGATCTTACAGTAAAAGATTAACTGCACCGCTATAGCAACAGTTGCCAGGGGTTACTCTACTAACAGATTTTTGACAAGGAAAGCCTTTTTCTGCACTGAAAGGAAAATAAACGGCTGAAGACAATTTACTTCCAAACTACAGGGAGATTAACAGGACACCCATATCCACAGTGGAGGTTGTCTCTGTTTAAACTGGTCAGTGAGGCGTGAAGAGAGTGGAGGAGGGGGCAGGAGAACTACATGCTGAATGAGCTGCTGGAAATAACAGTTAACTGAACACTGGCCACTCACACCTACACCAGACAGCAGCACAGTGGAGATGTTTTCATTGAGCAGGCAGAGCTCCCTAATGAAGGCCCACTTTATTCCCTTTGGTCCTGCCAGGGAGGAGGTTATCGGGGTGGGGTGGGGGGGCAGGGCTGTGGTAAAGTCTGGTGTAATGCTCTAGTCTAGAAATACTTCTTGGGTCTAGGAGGAAGAGAGGAGTGGGAGAATGTGGTTTTACCGATATGCATGGTTACCACAGAGAATGAAACTCTTGCGTCATTTCACAGCTGAGATCAGCACTAGCTACCTCAGGCATCATTCCACAAGGAGTCCTCTGGAATCATAGCAACTGAACTCTTCACTGTACCTTTCTTCACAGACAAGTCATAATACTGTCCAGTACATTAAACAGGTATGTTTACACTCTAGAATTTGGTAGGGCATAGATACATTTGCAGAAACAGCATTTTGCTCCCACTAAAAGTTTCTAAACATGGTTTGAGTCAACCTTTCCCGAAATTGACCCTTCGCTAAGCCCCGCAACCCTTGGTTACTGTTAAAAAAACAGACTACACCTTGCTAGTAAGGAAACTTGGGGAGGCTATGTTGTGGTGGCCTGTCATTACAATTTCTTCACAGGAACCTGATAAAATTATGTTTGTAGGGTAGCTAGCCACTAAATGGCTCTGAATTCACTGTCAGCATGCAGTCAAAGCTATAACCCTTTTTGGAGCTAAATAGTTCTTTCAAATCTTATCCTGATGTCGACAGCAGATTCATAACATTGCAAACTTATCTAACCAACATACATTAAGTGGTTAGCAACGTTTGGTGGTCAATGAGACAAGGCTACCTAACCAGCTGATATAGCACACAATGTAACAAAAGTATAATTTCAGATTTGAAAAAAAAGCTCTGTATTTCAGGAATCACAGTACCAAGTATTACTGGTGCACTGTTCTATTATTTAGCCATTAAAAAATATATATATATAATAATGAAAACTCAGTTTTTGCTATAGACCTCACTACCTTTCATGAGATTTAAGCGTGAGCTTGTATGAGTCGCCGCACTTGACAACTATTGCTTTCCATTGGTTGCTGAAAATTCTTGGGTGTGACTTAGCGAAGGGTCAATTGAGTTTTGTCCAAAACATAACATTTTTCCAAGAGCAAAGTCATGGCTCCGAGAAGTTCAATCTGCTTCTTATCAAAAACTCAGTTGCCGAAGCAAGACTTCCAAGGTAGCTCAACTCAAGAGGATCAATATTATCAGTCACTGAGAAAGCATGTGGAGTACACCTCAGTGCGAGTCTGAACACACTATTGAACTTAATGTTTGACTAATATATATATATATATCAAAAAAATAAAGGGACACCTAAACAACACAATGTAACTCCAAGTCAATCACACTTCTGTGAAATCAAACTGTCCACTTAGGAAGCAACACTGATTGACAATAAATTTCACATGCTGTTGTGCAAATGGAATAGACAAAAGGTGGAAATTATAGGCAATTAGCAAGACACCCCCAATAAAGGAGTGGTTCTGCAGGTGGTGACCACAGACCACTTCTCAAGTTCCTATTGCTTCCTGGCTGATGTTTTGGTCACTTTTGAATGCTGGCACGGGCTCACTCTTAGTGGTAGCATGAGACGGAGTCTACAACCCACAAAGTGGCTCAGTAGTGCAGCTCATCCAGGATGGCACATCAATGCGAGCGTTGGCAAGAAGGTTTGCTGTGTCTGTCAGCGTAGTGTCCAAAGCATGGAGGCGCTACCTAGGAGACAGGCCAGTACATCAGGAGACGTGGAGGAGGCGTAGGGAGCAAACACCCAGCAGCAGGACCTCATCCTCCGCCTTTGGCAAGGAGGGCACTGCCAGAGCCCTGCAAAATGACCTCCAGCAGGCCACAAATGTGCATGTGTCAGCATATGGTCTAACAATGGGTTTGAGGATCTCACTCGGTACCTAATGGCAGTCAGGCTACCTCTGGCGAGCACATGGAGTTCTGGTGCGGCCCCACAAAGCCTCCTCCACGTCTCGCTGATGTACTGGCCTGTCTCCTGGTAACGCCTCCATGCTCTGGGACACTACGCTGACAGACACAGCAAACCTTCTTGCCACAGCTCGCATTGATGTGCCATCCTGGATGAGCTGCACTACCTGAGCCACTGTGTTGGGTTGTAGACTCCGTCTCATGCTACCACTAGAGTGAAAGCACGCCAGCATTCAAAAGTGACCAAAACATCAGCCAGGAGCATAGGAACTGAGAAGTGGTCTGTGGGTCACCACTGCAGAACCACTCCTTTATTGGGGGTGTCTTGCTAATTGCCTATAATTCTCCACCTTTTGTCTATTCCATTTGCACAACAGCATGTGAAATTTATTGTCAATCAGTGTTGCTTCCTAAGTGGACAGTTTGATTTCACAGAAGTGTGATTGACTTGGAGTTACATTGTGTTGTTTAAGTGTTCCCTTTATTTTATTGAGCAGTGTATATATGTTGTTGCCTGTAGCATAGGGCCAATGCCCTATTACTGCATATAATTGAATGATTATGACCATTTGAGTGATACTGTGGGTGTAGGAGAGGTGTGTAGTTGATCATAAATCGGTATATACAGTACATACCTGCAAAGAGCCTGTAGGTTCTTTGGCCTTTGAATATTTTACTCCGCACCCCTGAAGAGAGGAGATCTAAGGAGAGACAAATTAATACACTACAGCCACATCACAGAGAGAAACMAAATGTATAAGATATCCCTCAGAGCACCATCAATTATAGTTATTTGGGTCTGTGTGCCATGAAAGCCAACCCGTCGAAATAAAGGTGGCTATAAAAATACCCCAGTGTAGCGTTTGGTAAATCGTACGCAGAATGCTGGCAGGCTGCCGCTCATGCCAGAATTAAATGTAGCCTACTTTTTATAATTTATACACCGCAGGAGACCAACACACTGGACCCAGTTTACATTGGAACGATGATTCTCTCCACATTCTGATGCTTATTCTGCAAATCTACAGTACTAATATCCTCAAGCTGCTGGGACTTTGTCTGTGGGGATTTGGTAGACGTGCCTTTAGGATTACTTACAGAAACCCCACTTGAACCTCCTACATGGGACAGATGGAAACAGAGGCTCCCTCAGATATTAAGGACATGTTGACCTGAAATTGTATTTTTATCGGGGGGGTCCTCTATAAATATTTCCTCCGTGTGCTGTGGGTTCAGGGCTTGTAGGGTAGGCCGGACGGAGCAGTAAACATAGGCAGGCTGGCTGGCCAGCACAGGACTGATGAGGTGTAAAGTTGTGTGTTGGGGCTGAATGAGGAGGCCTTTAACGGTATGAGGTCAACCCACAAATCATCTCTCCCTGCCGCTGATGACGACTTCCCAGCATTTTGCCGGCACCCTCGTTTAAATACGCAATGTCAGATAAGTGAGCTACACCTGTGTGTCTGTCTAACTAGGACCCAGACTGTGGAAAGACTAGTCTTTACTGGAATATGATCAGATGCTGACTGTGAAGTGTGTTATGAACGATTGCCTTTCTCACCCAGGGTTCAGAGAGCTTAACACACATTCAATAGAGTTAATTCAATAATTGGGGCATGTGTTTTAAGTGGGGACTTCACCCAATGGTTTGTGGAGGCTTTTCAGTGATTCATGTACCTTTGCTGATCTCCAGGTCTACAGGGTAATCAATGTTCTTGATCAGTTTCTGACAGCCTCCAGTCTTCTCAAACACAAATCTCTTGAGGTGGAGCACCAGCACTGGAGGGAGCTCCTCTAGGGTCACTCTCCGGCTGATCTCAATCT
>NC_036855.1:60192759-60246467 GCF_002910315.2 Salvelinus sp. IW2-2015
TGTGTGTAAGACCCTTACCTCCTGCTTGGTTTTAGTGGTGTAGCCCTGAACTGACTCCCGTGCCACCAGGGTCTCCAGGGCCTCCTGAACGGTGCGGATCTTCTCTGACTGGATGTCCAGCTGCAGGGTGAAGAAGGGCTGCAGGGTGGCTGACTCCTTAGAGTTTTGCTGGTACACCACCGACCTGCATGGGACAGAAAGTCAAATATACCCCACTTCAGACAATGAATACAAGGACATTACACAAAGCTTCATACATTAATGGGTTTTGAGTATCTCTCAATGACATCTTGACCTCAGAAAACAGCATCACAGCTTTGAAGGAAAGTGTATGGGTCATACTACTGATTCTCTCTACACGTCTCTCCAAACTACACCTTTATGAATCATCTCCTCTCCTTCCTCAAATTCTCCTCTTAGTGGCAGAAACTGATCCAAAATGTTCAAATGGCAAAAACAACTCCAACATTCATAGCMCTCTGACAGCCATATGAGTGAAACGGTCATGCAAATCTCTTTAAATTGTGAAAATAATTTCAAACTTGCTCCAATGATTCCCCTCAGCCAAACCAATTACCCTCGAGTGGCTGAAAACGTGAATGTAGACCTTCCGGAAGGTCTGCCCTTATGTTCCATTTACTTTGACTACTTTCTCTTTTTTCAGAGAAAAATAATCCTCTGAAGTGATCTGTAACCCAGTCAGGCCAGGCATGTGCCAGATCAGAACCTCTGAGAGCATGTCATTTGGCCCAGGCACACCCTCACAGGTCCTACACTTTCAAAGTTGTTTTGTGATTCTGTCTTTGCTAGAGTGTGTGCCCCACGCCTGGCTGTCCAGGCCACCGACCACAGGCCGGGCCACAATGGCTGATATGCTGAAGAGTGCTTCTTGAGCAGAGAAAGCCCAGAGCCAGCTGGTGGAAGGCCTGTTTGGGATGGCATCCTCAGCTGAGGTCGGAGCTGGGGGCCAGATGTGGTGCCAGGGCAACCAGCCCAAGGGGGCCCAGATAAAGATGGCACTATACTCTCTGTTCTCCTGTCATACCAATCACCTGCGCCACAGCCAATAAAAATAAGGGCAAGGACACCACTGGTGCCACAATTCTGCTGCTGGGCTTTAAGAAAAATAAGCTCTGGGAAGGGAGAAAAGAAACACTCAGTGGCTGACCATCACTCTGGCTTCATGTGGGAGAAGCCAGGTGTCTTTCCAAGCCTCAGGCTTTTCTTCCAAGGAAATAGTAGTAAAGGCTTTGGGTCCACCAAAACATTGACTTGACTATATCGTCATGAACAACATTAAGTTTCCATTATAAGCAACACCTCACATGTAAAGAAACTGTGTGTGAGTTTCCTGACACCTCACAAGTCAACGGTGTTACCCTACCGGATGTGCCCTCCGAATATGTCAGTGATAGGGGTGCGGACAAAGTCAGCTTGACGGGTAATGGAGGTCTTATTTCGGGGGCCCACTTGCTCCCATTCGTCCTCGCTCCCCTCCTCCTTATCAGCAGCATCGTCTGACTGGGACTCTGGGCCGTTGGGTGTGGGGGCTTCTGATCAAGACAGGAGAAGAGACAACTGATTTAGAACCACAGTCAATGGCAATCATAGAGCAGATCCAGCTTCAGCAGTGAGGCCAAAGAACATAAGGAAATTATGTGAAATGAAAAGGGACTAGATCAGTTCAGTTCATAAGCAGAGAGCACGTGTAAACAGATAATCGTATGACCTCATGCATCAGATTTAGACCACTGCACTACTTACTCTCTTCCTGAGGGGAGATTAGCTTTTTCAAAGCCAGCATCTCCTCATGCAGTCCGTTGAGGGTGAAGCCCAGGTACTCCTCCGCATCCTCCTGTCGACCCTGACAGAGAACGCACAACCATCAGCAMTAATGAGACCACGGTGCCAAGAGAGCCTGCGCTCTAATGCAACACCACTGACTCAGCAGACAMAGGTCCTGTCCACTGTTACTGAGCTTCAGGACAGGACATCAGTGTGCACATGGCACAGGTGAGATACAATCTAAACCACATAGGGAATGCCTGCCTCAAGAGCTCTCTCATTCCATTTGGAATAGCTTTTTTAATTACACTTCATGCGAGTATGAATCAGTAATGAGTCAGCATGTCTCATGCACCAACAGATGGATATTTGTACATGTATCCATGTACTGTACCACCAGGCAGGTACAGACTGAACGTCTCTGGTGCATAGACTCCTCAAGTCTACTGATGAGAATGTGGAATTTTACATAAAACCAGTGTCAGGAAACAGGTGATACCAAGTGTTTCAGTTTATTTGCTCCAAGTCCCTGAACACCTGAAAGTGTGGAATGTCTGGATGGTTCAAAATTCTAAATAAAACCCGGCTGAAATGTAAAGACTAAATCGTTTTATATTGATGTTATTGATAGTAGGGCCGGGCGGTACGGCCTAAAAATCACCTCTTTATTATTTAACTTCTCGGCAATACACGATATATATCTCAATATGTTTTCTCTACATAAGCTTTGTTGTACAATTAAATGCCAAATACACTGCATTTCAAACAGCCAGCAATAATCTAATTCAGGGCTTGTGAAGTTATACTTAGGCTAAATGTAAGCCTTCCACAACCATAAGAGCCATTAATAATTKAATTATTTTATCAAAAATAGATCACCTGCTTTTTTGCAATAATCACTGTTCTAGCTTATAAGTCAGTCTATGAAAATAACCTTTTTGTTACAAATAACCAGAACCATGTATAATGCACATTCACTAATAATGACTAACATTTGTAGCAGGCATTATAGAACATTAACACAGGTCTCAAACAATCACTCAAGCCCATGTGCTACTGAGTAGCCAGCTAATCTTTATATTTCAAGTTTAGCCAACTTGGGCCTATGTGCTGGCTAACAAGATARAATTGTTATGAACACACCGTTCTGTCTGTTTCCAACGGTTTGAAAAGCATGCTAGCCTGTCCACTTTGTTCAGACGTTGAAATCATGTAGCCTACCTTATTTCTCAGAATTCCTTATATTTGTGTTTTATAATTATTGCACATTTATAAAACAGACTAGACAGCTAGTATAACAGTCTCTGGCTAAAATGCTGAAAACACATTTTCCAGAACCAATGTTCATTGATACTCCTGTTTTAGTAGTGTCTGCTCTGTGAGCAACTTGAGGAGTTGAGAGATAAAAAGGGTATATTTAGAAAGGTTAACTTCTCCTCTATTACAGTAAAATAATGTCTCAATGTGTTTCAGTCTCCATATGACCGATTCTGTTGGACCAAACCACAAATGCAAGTGGAAAGTTGAAACCTGTTTGTCAGAGAGGAAGAAGTGATCTCTCATCTTTGTTGTTGTGAGTGGCCGGGGGAGGGACTTGGTGTGTGTGTAAATGGTAAGGTGCACACAGCACAGACGGAGCAAAGGAGACTAGACCAAAAATAAAACATGACAACAAGCGGACATAAAAAAGACTGTTGCAATATTCTGCGCTAAAACATTCAAATGAATAAAATACATCACCCAGTCCTAATTGCTAGTACAACCTCCGAGGACACATTACTCATTTTACAGGCCGCAGGTAAATGCTTGGTCTGGATGCCCAATGGCTTTACCTTCTCTGAGAGACTCGACTTGATGAGGGTGAGGAGTCTGTAGATGTAGTTGGGTTCAAAAGGAGCACCTGGTCGAATGTCTTTTATTATCTTTTCACCAGCAGCTACGGAAAAAGCAACAAGGAACACATCAAATGAACATCAACAGGAAATACAAGAAACTCTAGCTCTTTTAGAAGATGCTGACAGACAGCTTACCTTGCTGCTTGGCTTTGGATGGCACAGGCATATTGCTGAACTCATTGACAAGCCTTACACTGGAGGGAGAAACAAGGTCAGGGAGTTGTAATCAGGAAAAGAAGTACACACCCAACCCAATGCAGTGAGCACACATTTAACACCTTCTCTCAATACTCTTAACACAGTTTAACCAATTTAGTTCAGGCAGGAATTTGTTGTCGCTGCTTATTTTCACACAAACAAGACCTCTATTGCTTGTGAGATTTGACTTCTAAAAACAGCCAGTCAGCTCCCAGGGAGAGAGGCTACTTACAAGTTGTCCATCATGGGTGTGGAAGTACAGGGTCTCTGGGTGTCAATGAACAGGGGAATGGACTTCAACAGGTGATACATGGGAGGGCAAGCAATCAGGGCCTGCAATGTCTTGGGGGTGGCAGTCAAGGGTAAAATCACCTCATTGGAACACTAAATACAGACATTTAATGTCACTTTGTTTATGACATGGTGTGATTTAAGCATTTCACATGCAACTGAGAAAAGGATACAGCGTTGATATAGCACCAGTTTCCCTTGTTGATCAGTCCTCTTGGTTGCAAAGACACTGGTTTGTGTATCAACTTCACATTCTCAATTAGTTCTGGGGATTCAAACAAATACACATGATTTTGAACACATATCCCTTACTAAAATCAAAGTTTAAATAGAAGCTAGTTTGTAAAGCAAAGGGCAAAAATAATATAAATTTACACCATACTGTGCTATATAGATTGTGTCCCTTCTTCCAACTCTGCATCATATGACAGTGGCACACAAGGCTGGTTTGTCAGAACAAGGAGATACTGTGCCACGCCTAGGAAGGGAGACTGTCACTGACAACACAGCTTCCATGGTAACGTGGACAGACATTCCAACATAGAAAGTATCATAAAACACCACCACATAATCACATTATGGGAAAATGGGTTAAAAATGGCAGGCAGTTTTTTGATAGTTCCGCCTACGTACATAGCATATTATGAACAACCTCCAAATTACAGAAACATGGTTTTTATAGATAACAGGTTTGCTAAAAGTGAAACGGTCATTCCAGGAGAAGAGAAATATAGTTTGGCTAAACAGTAAAGGCACACTCCAGATAAAATCCAGTCCAGAGATACGATCGTATACAGGGTTGGAAATCAAAATGAGACTTGGTAGTGGTGACACCAGTAAGGGGTCCTATAATAGCTTCGTGTTCATCCTCCTGTTCATTTCCTGACAGGAGTGCGCAGTCTGAGCACTGTATTGTGGGTACAAAATAAGCCTTTCTACTGAACGGTGAAGGCAACCACATGGAGCATGGTTTAATTATCTACAGCCGTAGAGCACAGGAAACCATCAGGTTTATCTAGACAGAAGCACATTAGGCTGCCCAGAAGCCCTCTCTCATAAATACCTCAGATGAAAAATCCCAGTTTACAAAAAGGATGACAGGCTTAAGTAACCCACTGAGAAGGCCCGTCTGTATATTTCCTCCAGACACAGGACTATATCCATGAGGCCTGAGGAAGCCCAGGGTCATAGCACTGAGCGAGACAAGCAATAATCCCGTCAAGACAAAAACCACACATTACCCAGACATGGCAATCCCCCGTCACAGGGGGTTTAAAACCGCCAGTGTACCCTGTGTGGTCCCAACACCTGGAGGCTGTTGTTGGGAAGTGAGTAATCAGGATATGACCCTACATATCCCCTTTAATTAAGCAGCTTACAAGATCAACTCATTATGTAGCTTTGCAATTTTATTTTATATTCTGTGTGTGTTAGGAGAAAGGGGTGAGGTCAGAGATTTATCCTGCTCTAGTCTACTGCATCTGAAAATCCATAAGGTTGATGTCATGGTAATGGACTTAATTAGTGCTGCTCATACATTATTGGTAAAGCAGTAGCTCCAGCCCACCCTCTGTATTCTCGTGAATGCAGTTTGGAATAGAGGCCTTCAACATGTATTAGTATTACTGCTATATACAATGACTCTCTTTGACGCAAGCAAGGCCAGTTGGCTACATGGGAGTCTCCCTGGGCTCACATGGCCTGCCATTCATTCCCCAGCTCCATTCATTGGGGYATTATTGGGGAAAATAGGGTGGTGAGGTAAAGCATGTCATGGAGATGTGTCATAGCAATCTGGGCCTTACCAAGCATTGAGTGTTAGCACCACCTGGTGCTCATGTGTATCAGTCTAGCTAAACACCCTAATGTTGACACCAAGTGGACGGTAGGCTGAACTTCAGCACATGCATACAGAACATGAAAAGTGCACAAATTAAAGACTATTATAATAATAAATGGGTATAGTTTTGTCAACTCACTCTAGGGCTGACCACAATTATCTGAGTGGTCGATAGGCTGTTGGTCGACCAAGATTATTTTTTAGTCGAGCAGTAGCAAATATATTGCACACGAGACACCCGTCTTATTCGCGGCCATCTCAGTGAACTAATCCATTGCGGAGGCCGAGACTAATCCATCGCGGAGGCCGCGGGGATGGCACAGCCCAAGAATGCGAGTGTGGCGGCACAATGCACATCTCTCTCCAGAATGTGCTCCCTCCTGCTAATTTGTGCACATTCATTGTTTCATAACTTAATTGTGAGAAGCTTTTGATTGTTAGTGTCTATCAATTCCCCATTACATATATCACCAGTAGTACATACACGGTTAATTCCAATAATTTCTAATCTACAATGTTTGTTTGGTTACGGTAAAGTCSGCGAAAACTTCTTAGAGATCGGCATCCCGTCAACGGGACAGTTGTAAATCATGCAGTGCTGTGTCACCATTGCAGATTTTAGAGAAACAACAAATGTCGGTACATATAAGTGTCTTATATCGGCTGAAAGCTTAAATTCTTGTTAATATAACTGCACTGTCCAATTTACAGTAGCTATTACTGCGATGTCAAAATGTCATGCTATTGTTTGAGGAGAGCTCCTAACAAAACACCTTTTCACCGCGATAGGTTTGATAAATTCACCTCTGAAGGTGAAATGTGTACTTACATTCTGAAATCGTGCTCTGATTTATCATCCAAAGGGTCCCAGAGATAACATGAAGTTTTGTTAGATAAAATAATTTTTCATATCCTAAAAAGGTCCATATAGCATGCACGACCGATTTTGTATTTCCACTCGTTCAATTTGCAAAGAAAGGAATCTGCGAAAATCTCACCCCAAACGTTGTTTCAACGAGTTAAATCACGTTTGTATGTATTCCTCAGAAATCCTAGAACGTAACAAGACTTCACTATATCATTAGGGGTGTAGTATATCCTATATGACACCATATTTGGTCAGAGAGCAACGCCTTMATGGCATGTCGATGACGTGGGCGGTCTTCACTTGAACGACTCTTTCTTTGTCAAATAACAACCAATCGGGGTCAAACAAAGCTAGCTAAATAGCCAATGAGCTGGGCTTTACGGGAGTATCTGGAAACCCTGTGTCTGTCGCAAAATGTARGTGCTAACCTTTTGCTACAGCATGCCTTTTGCTTTTGGACAAAAATAAGAATATGGAGAGCTATGAAGTTATGAAAACTGGTTGTTTTGCAAATGTTTAACTTATAATATGGCTACTAATACTGGAAAAGCTAAATCAAAGTCAAAGTATACAGATTTGACGATATTCTTGCAGAAAAACGTAATATGAATGCAAATGTCTCTTTCACGATTTGCCCATATGTACCTGGGTGACTTCACACTAAATGTCCTGTAGCTCGCTCATACTTCAAGTTATCGGTCTGAAACGTTGCCCATACACTGCTGCCATCGTGTGGACACCATCGGAATTACAACCAGAGTGATGGCTGGAACTGTGACCTTTCTTCCATTTCAAAGATGGTAGGAGAAAACATTCTGGTTCTGGTTTATTTCATTCCATTTAAATTGAGTTGTCAATTTAGTCATTGTCTTTTGTTTGGAGCGCTCCTGTCAATGTTGAGTAAGGATGCGCACCTGATTATGCATAGAGGTAGGCCTATAGGTTACCTGGCCTGCGCGCAAATGTCGGCATTTAAATGTGCCCATTTGGGGATCTGACAGTATTTCTGATTGTCTTAACGCACCACCACTAATGAGTCGTGGAACTTCTCAAAGTAATGTTTTCTTCACCTCAAAACAGCAAGCAAACAGAGTCTGTTTTTACATCCATTGAGAATGACAATAATTCCTCAATGTATTTGAAAAATCTTTCCAGCTCTCTCCCTTTAGATAAATGTCATGCTCTGATCCAGTGGAAACATCATAAAATAGGCCTACCTGATTACTTCTTATCCCTTGCGCAAATATCCTAAAGCTGCGTGTCCAGAGTTCACTGGCACAGGAAACTGAGGGCCCAGAATATTTTATACAATGTTGCAAGGAGCTTCAAGCCGGACCCAAGTTAATAGCTGATACGTTTCAAGTTTGTTACAGACAGGCCACGCGTAGCCGATGTGATTTAAAAATCTGGATATTTTCTACCTGCTGAATGCAATGTTTTCATTGGTTGGCTTTATAGGCTATTGTTACATRAACACTTTTTAGGTTTGTATCATTTTCATATAGATTTTTGATTAACCACATGATAATGATTTTGAGATCCGAAGATAGTTATAAATTAAATTAAACTTCCACGAAAATGTGCATATGAAAACCATAACTGGCACGCAAGATCGGTAGAAATTGTCAAATAAATTGTCATTCCACATGAGAAGGGTTGCCGACTCCTTACGTCGCCTATTGCTGGCAACTTCAGGAGAGTAACGGCAGAATCTGGGAAAGCCAGTAGGAGCGGGAGGAGGATGGTCGGGACAGGTTAAGGTTTCTGTCTTCGGGTTATCTTGATCTCTGGCTCCCTCGAATCATTTGTGTCTTATTTAATCGAACAGTGAGCTTAAAGCATCAGACAAGCTCAATGCATATATAGTTAATTTAATTAAAACACATACAGTGGGGCAAAAAGGTATTTAGTCAGCCACCAATTGTGCAAGTTCTCCCACTTAAAAAGATGAGAGAGGCCTGTAATTTTCATCATAGGTACACTTCAACTATGACAGACAAAATGAGAAAAAAAATCCAGAAAATCACATTGTGGGATTTTTTATGAATTTATTTGCAAATTATGGTGGAAAATAAGTATTTGGTCACCTACAAACAAGCAAGATTTCTGGCTCTCACAGGACCTGTAACTTCTTCTTTAAGAGGCTCCTCTGTCCTCCACTCGTTACCTGTATTAATGCACCTGTTTGAAACTTGTTATCAGTATAAAGACACCTGTCCACAACCTCAAAACAGTCACACTCCAAACTCCACTATGGCCAAGACCAAAGAGCTGTCAAAGGACACCAGAAACAAAATTGTAGACCTGCACCAGGCTGGGAAGACTGAATCTGCAATAGGTAAGCAGCTTGGTTTGAGAAATCAACTGTGGGAGCAATATTAGGAAATGGAAAGACATACAAGACCACTGATAATCTCCCTCGATCTGGGGCTCCACGCAAGATCTCACCCGTGGGGTCAAAATATCACAAGAACGGTGAGCAAAAATCCAGAACCACACGGAGGACCTAGTGAATGACCTGCAGAGAGCTGGGACCAAAGTAACAAAGCCTACCATCAGTAACACACTACGCCGCCAGGGACTCAAATCCTGCAGTGCCAGACGTGTCCCCTGCTTAAGCCAGTAATTGCTAGGAGCATTTGGATATCCAGAAGAAGACTGGAGAATGTCATATGGTCAGATGAAACCAAAATATATTTTGTGGGTAAAAACTCAACTCGTCGTGTTTGGAGACAAAGAATGCTGAGTTGCATCCAAAGAACCATACCTACTGAAGCATGGGGGTGAAACATCATGCTTTGGGGCTGTTTTTTCTGCAAGGGACCAGGACGACTGATCCGTGTAAAGGAAAGAATGAATGGGGCCATGTATCGTGAGATTTTGAGTGAAAACCTCCTTCCATCAGCAAGGGCATTGAAGATGAAACGTGGCTGGGTCTTTCAGCATGACAATGATCCCAAACACACCGCCGGCAACGAAGGAGTGGCTTCGTAAGAAGCATTTCAAGGTCCTGGAGTGGCCTACCAGTCTCCAGATCTCAACCCCATAGAAAATCTTTGGAGGAGTTGAAAGTCCGTGTTGCCCAGAGCAACAGCCCAAAACATCACTGCTCTAGAGGAGATCTGCATGAGGAATGGGCCAAATACCAGCAACAGTGTGTGAAAACCTTGTGAAGACTTACAGAAAACGTTTGACCTCTGTCATTGCCAACAAAGGGTATATAACAAAGTATTGAGATAAACTTTTGTTATTGACCAAATACTTATTTTCCACCATAATTTGCAAATAAATTCATTAAAAAATCCTACAATGTGATTTTCTGGATTTTTTCCTCTCGTTTTGGCTGTCATAGTTGAAGTGTACCTATGATGAAAATTATAGGCCTCTCATCTTTTTAAGTGGGAGAACTTGCACAATTGGTGGCTGACTAAATACTTTTTTGCCCCACTGTAGGGTGTCTATATATGGAAAAATACACATTTCAAAATTTAGACCAATCGATTGGACGAAAGAACAGATGACTTTCGGTCAACCAAGATTATATATTTTTTTAGTTGGGGACAGTCCTAACACACTCCAAAGGACATAAGGGTTAACCTGTGAGCTCTTCTTCCTCACACTGTGGGGCTATCTGTGAGTACACTACCTGCAAGTTTAGGGGCCATGGGATCCTCTGATACATGGACAGGGCTCTCCTTCACCTCCCCAGCCTTCTCATGCTGCTCCACGGCGGCCAGGGAGGGAGCCACTACCTCCACCACGTTCTTCACCTCCACGTAGGCCTGAGGGCTTCCAGGCAGAGGCTTGGAGTTGTGGAAGAGGCTAGCCCAGGATTTGAGGGGGTTGGCAGCGGGCGCAGCCGGAGAGGCAGGCGACTTAGGCTGCTCTGCCACTGCCGGCTGGGCCTCAGAGTCTGGGGAGGAAGCATGCTCCACTGAGGGAGCTGGGGCCTGCTGCTGGGGCTGCTCCAATGCCTCAGAGGCCTCCTTGTGTCCGTCTGCACTGATGCCAGCATGGGGCTCAGCCAGCCCATTAGCCACCCCACTGTCCCTAGTCACCTCCTCTTCTTCAATAGTAGCAGTAGCAATGGTGGCAGGGGGGCTGGCCACAGCAACTGAGGGGGGAGGAGGGGAGGTGGGGCAGGGTCTGTGCCCGCCGCTGCCCAGCAGTTCAGGGCTCTCTGAAGCCATGTTCTCATGCTGCTGCTCTGCAGTTCTGCCTCCCTCTGCCACCCCACTGCTCTGAGAGGAGGAAGAGGAGGAGGTGGAGGCCGCATCTTTACCATCTGATAATGAGGCGGCTCCACTCGTGAAGTCCAAAGACGATTCATCAGGGCTATCACAAGTCCTCTGATTCACAGCAGCCGACGCTGCTGCCGTAGCGACAGGGGCTGAGGTGGAAAGTCCGCCCCCTGACAACGTCTTACCAACCATGTCCTGCGACCCGAGGTGAGGGCGGCTAAGAGCGTGTCCATTCACCAACCCCTTTCCAGGAGGCCCGTCCACACCCATGCCACCGCTATTGGGACCTGAGCCCTCCAAGTAGTTGTAGTATCCTGGCGGGCGCTTTTTCTTTTTTTTCTTCTCACGCTGGCCCAGGCTGCCCGGGCCCCCGTCCCCATCCTGGCAGTTCTGGTTGCTGTCCATGGCGGAGGGCTCAGAGTCTGGGCCATCAGGTCCGTCCGGGCTGTCGGGTCCGTCCAGTGAGTTGTATTGTGCTCCGTCTGGGACGTCTGCTGCCGGAGAGAGGGCTGTGGCTGTCTGCGGGACCTTCTGAGACGGCTGGCATCCCAGGATGAACTCTGGAGCCTGGGGGTTCAGAGTGCTGGACACCTTGAAGAGAGGATCCTTCACTCCCACTGGCTCCAAGTCCATCACCTCATCCACACCAAACTCAATGTGCTGGTAGTCTTCACCTGCAGAGGAGGATTTGTCAGTCAGCTTGGGAACATAAAGCACTACAGTTCTGCACTGAAGACAAAGGTTCACACAACACAATAAAATAATGTTGTGACCAATTATTCATACTTACTACTCCAAAACAAATTTTGGCATCATGAAATATACAACACAATTTCCAACTTCATTAACTGTCACAAACTCAATGGAATATATCAAACATTGACCTTGAGCACTACACAAATAAAAGTATCACGCAATGAACAGTAAGTTAAATATCGATTAGATTTAACAAGTTGCTAACACTGCAAATTGAAAGATGATAGGCAGTGAGAGAAACAGCTGAAGGTGAACATGAGGAAAACGTTAGTAAATTCAGATCATCCCAACACTGAAAATGGTACGTCAGGGCTATATAAGACAAGACTGGTCATCCATACAACCCAGCCACCGGAAACCCTGAGGGGGAATTAAGGTATGGTTAGAGTTTGTTCGAGATTCGCTCTTCTCTGTGGATTAGAGTGTCCTCTGTTAGTGTTTTTACCAAAGGGATTTCATTCCAGAGAGTCATAATGATGCATTGAGTGACAAACCCTAGCAAAACAAAATACCTATTGTAATTGTTAGCTTCCATATAAGACCATTACTATGCCCTTAAGTCCAATAAAAAAGGGTTCTCTCAATCCATCCAGTTAAGTGAGGGAGGGGGTATACAAATCAATCACAAGTCAACTTAAAGCACTGCTGCGGTGCCAATGTGTTTAATGCAATAGAGAGGAGATATTTAACGGCATCTAAGCATGCAAAGCCTCACAGATCGTACGGACAGGCAAGAATGAGAGTAAATAGGGGCAAGGTTTAGAAAGCCACCAGTTTTTAAGACCTGGGATTGAGTGCTTCAGCAACAAATAATAAGCACAGCGTCGGACCCAAAACTCACCGCAAACCTGCCGTCTCATAGACTCCGTAATGTAAGGCACAGCAGGAGTGCAGTAACTTCCTGAATAATTCATACAAATCAGGGTAAAAAATTAAGTGTTATGAGCAGGGGAGGGGTATGGTTGACAGACTTTTTGTAACTTGTTGGCTCCAAAATCCCTGCTCTGCAGGTATGTTTGGACATATTTTTTACAAGTAAAATCTTATCTTAAAACAATGTCAATTCAGACTTAAACTGTCACTCTCTTACATGCAGTTCAGTCTGGATCCAACTAGCACAAACGGGCATATGTATGTTTGATTTTGGTCATAACCATTACATCATGTGGGGGCAAGAGTGTTGTCAACCCAGAGAGCGCTGGCCGGCCTCATGCGGATGACGTTCGGAATGTCTACAAGACAAACTTAAATAAATCAGAGCAATCCAGTAGACGTTCTTACCTGAAGACTGATTGACGCAGGAGACTTTGTCATTGAAGGGGGGAAGCTGTCAAAGAGCAGAGAGATTAGATTACAAATTAAAAAGACACTTCTAGTTAAAGTAAATAATCAAACATAGCGTTAACCTCATAGACCACGACTTGTCAGTCTGGGCCTTCCTGCTTATCAATGAATCACATCTGTGTAATGTACACGTTAGAGGGGGGCAGATGACAGTATTGGTGATAAAAACGTGTTATTTTGTGGCTTATATTGTTCACACTCACTAAACAGAGAACATATGCAATAAACCATTGTCTTCTGTGTTTTAGACAATGACAGAGTAGATAAACACACTGGACTAAATCKATAAACTCAGCGGTTTGGGTGTTAATGAGCTTCCAAAAGGCCATTCTTAAGATCGACCCGGTTAACATTAAGAGCAAACGGCACACCAACACTTAACACCGTAGACTATACGGTGTCAAAACAGCTATAAGCTGGAGGAAACGTATGTGAATAAATGTTTAATTCGAGCCTCATTCAAAACTCTTTGTCTTACCTCAACATAACATCGTGGAGTCACGAAGAACTGATTGATCTCATCAGGGCTGAACTCCCCGAAGATGTACTGCGCAGAGAAAATATATTTACATAAAATATCTGATTCAACATACTGAGGATAATCATGTGCAACCTTTTAAAATCAATATATTATTTATTAAATCACTACATATATTACATGGTATCTTCAATATTAACATGTGTAGAAAACGTAAGTGTGAAATATTGCTAAAACATCCCAAGACCCCATGAGAAACACACTTTGAAAAAGTCCGCTTTAGCCCTCCATTTGTCTACAGAGAATTTTACAGACAAGGAGTACACCTCTTACTGATGAACTGACACAGTTGTGACAGACCCGTTGGAGAGGTAAGACTAGGCCTACTGGGAGAGGGCTTGCATATCATCAGTCTGCCCAGATTGCGCCATGGGTTTGGGTAAACGTAAGGGATAACATGAAAGTGACGAGTCATGCAGCATTAGAATGGCAAAATGGCTCCCGGCAGCCCACTTCCCAAAGAACTGAGCCAAATGGAGAGACCCGACTCACTGGCTTCAGCCAATATGTAACACATTCTAAGGGAATGAACTACAAATAACTATTGTAGTCCATTTTTTGTAGTTTCTTCAAAAGTGGAGTAAAACAATACTTTTGAAATGTTAGCTGACATTTGGCCACAATGCATTATTTTATCAATCTTATGTCCCCCAATGTAACAACTTCAAAAATGTTCACACAATGTTCTGGGGCAGGAAAATGTTAATGGCAGTGAAGTATCATTATTTGGTATGCTGGTCTGGACTTGTGACCCTCAAATCCCATGGGTTCATCCAGCTGGGCTTGATATTAATGCTTGCAGGACAAGAATAACAGATTTAAGTTGCACGAAATTGACAAGTAGATTTTTTAAATCACAATATCAAACAATTACTCCAATCAGAATTGGATCAGAGGCCAAATAAAAAGCCTACATGACAAAGTGTATGTGATATGCATATCAGCTACAGCCGCATGTCCAAACCGATGCTGACGTGGAGGCCTCAGAAAATGTAGCCAAACTTTAATTACATAAATATAGGGCAAACACCAGTCATGTTTGACAAATATAATTTAGGATAATTAACATTAAACCTCTGAAGGCTTGATTCTGTCGACATACTCAAGGCACTTAGTTCAGATCAAATGGTCACAAGACCGGAGAGTGTAGGACAGTGCCTGTTGTGGAGGTGGCTAACATTTTGAAACTATTTCACAATAAACGGTCATTTTTTAAATATTGAGCTTATAATATGAAGGAATAAAAATGTATCAACATTTTAAGCAAAACTGTCAGATCAGTTTCATCAGCCTCATTGTTTTACTTTTTTATGTGCAGTGGTTATGAATTTTGGATCTGTTGTCCCAGAACTCTCCCAGAGTGTTTGTATGTCTACTCTCCCGTAGACATACAAACATACAAGGTTGTCATTTTAATGTTGCAATATTTTATAGGCTACAAAAAGGTGGCCAAACATCCTCCAGGAGAGCCTTAAAGGCGCAGTGTTTGAATATGCAAACAGGCTTGAATATGCAAAGTCATCAATAAGGAGAGTGCAGCCAATTTTTTTGTCTGATTCTCTTTTCTATGGTAAACAATACAGTAATGAATTTTATTTTGTAAAGTGGTTTCTTGTAACATTTTTCTATTTTTGGACAACTGACAAAAAAAAGTTAATGTCAAGCCCTGTCCAGGGATTACTCCTTCTAGCTGCACCTTTTACACAAGGCTCCACACTGTAATGTGATTTAGCAAATTTAGTTGAGTACTGGCAACACTTTTCACACTACACACAACCAAATTCCCCATATTAATAATTGGAAGTGGGGTGGTCATTCGTATTGTTTGAGGATCAATGTAGTAATAAGAATTCAATTTAGTTAATTTTCAGTGACCCACATCTGATGTTTCAAATATTCATAAATATAGTGCAGGGCTGCACACCGACAGCCCTGCACAGTGGGGTGAACTGGTCCTTGAATCGCACGGTTGACATTTCTTGGTTTGGCACATTACAGGATAGCAGGGGCACTTATGTCGATCCAAAAACATATCTGCATAACATTACAGCCTGAAAAGACAACCTTGAAGTCTTTCATTAGGCAACAAATAAAAAATGATATCTAAACAAAAACAAGTGTTGGTGGTGCATAGTGAGGGGAAGGTGTCCAATGACACGGAGCAGTAAAGAACAGTTGAAACAAGCTCGCTAACCACACAGAATCCTCCCAGCGCATTGAACTGTGGGACATGAAAAGGGAGGCACAGGGAAAAGAAAGTGCAGTTCAAGCATATGTAACTCTTCGCAAATGAGGGCCCAACATTGCTGAAATGGCACTACAGGCGACAAACAGCCAGCTATAATCCAACGGCCTCAGGACAGCTAATACAATCGCAACAGAAAGAATGTCCCTTTGACTCTTTCTACAGGCGTGCCACACTAAGCTTCCCTCGCTGTTGGTTTGGATTGAGGATTACCACAAAATAGCCATCTGTATTACTTCTACATGCTCCAGTGAGACGGTGCGCACACACACTTTCAATGAATGTGGTTACAGATCATGGAGCAGTGGTGTACAGTGTAAGGTGGGATCCATATGAAATATAAAGCACGATGACATCGTCTCTGATAAAAGGAGCTAAACCAGAGAAACTGAACACATGCTCATTTCTAATGTTAGTATACTTTACGTCAATAGAGTAGAATGATAATCATATATTACAGACAGCATTCAATGAGGCTTCTGTTTAACAAAAAGACATCCAAATGTGTTTTATGTGGAAGACAGGTTTAAGGAAGTGGATGGGGTGGTTGGCTTAGAGGGGTGGGGGTTTATTAAGAGAAAATATGTCAAACAGCAGACAAGCTGATAAGAGCCAGTCAAACAAGTTGTTTCACTTGAATTTCAAGTTACCAGACATTACCAACTCCTACCTGATGCATAGAATAACAATCCACACCCCCATATACCTACCTACAAGGACTGGGACTAAGCCAGCCCTGCAAGGCCTCACAAATTGGAATGCAAAGAGTCACTATTAGCAAACTTGGCATTCCATGAATATGTAACACTACAAATAAGGTCAAACATGTTTCGAATAAACCGATGATGCATGTTGGGGCTTGCGTATTACATTCTTATGAAGAATGATGACCTAGCACAGTGAGTGACGCCCAAGAACTGAAAAAACATTGAGCAGAGACATGACAGAACACTACAATTTATTTACGTAAGAGACACTTTAATACAGGGCGATTACCAACAGCTGATGGGATTCTCTGAGGCAATGGTGTTGCAGGACCTTTCAAGAGTAAAACAAATGGGAGGCAGCTCTGCTCTCTAAACACTGCTGTTCAGAAAAATACCTAAAAAGCCAGGCAACTCTGGGCCTCATGTGCCATTTCCATAATGTTGAATCAGGAGCTCACCATTCAAAAGATGAAGGCCACCACCAGCATATCAGATCATGCTTGGAAATTAACCATAACACTTTCTGTAGTTAAAGTACAGATCGTCACTGTGACAAGAGGTTGCCATCTTTTTCAGTTACAACCCCGTAATTAGGTATAGGTTTACCCACAGCTACCCACTCCTAACCCCCATATTTGTCATGTGACATTAAGACAATCCACCATTGCCAAATCCACGATGTTCACCAACTGACAAAACTGTCAAAAACTAAAATATGGGCAAATGCACAGTACAATATACTTAGGTAGAAACTATACAGGCCCATTAACCATTTTATGCTTGATGTCCACAATAGATGGAAGCATTTACTCAGCTGAAGATTCCCAGCATTAATTTATTAACTTGGAAAATATTGTGATGATACTTTGGTATGCAACACCCAGACAACCCACTGCTGTGGTGTGGAACGGTGTCCAACAGCTGCCATTCCTCTGCCCTTTGCTTCAATCTAGAATCCCTGAGTCATAAAGCAAAGATGTGTCTTCTGCAGCTCCTTGTGCTCAACCCATACATTGCAGGTACATTCAATTCTCTGCCATGGGCATTCAACCAATTTTCTTCAATGCTCAGAGACAATCTGCAGTGTCTCCATTACGTGCATTCAATGCCACTACGCTCAACCCCTGATACCAGAGCCTTATATTAAGAATATCAAATGGTAGGGCAGTGGACACATTACCTCAGGTGCAAGAACAGCCCTCTCAGAATGACTCAGAAGAAAACTACCTCCTTTAGATCAATGGTTTAATATGTCGCCCCTTCAGTGAGATATACATAGTTTCACACATGCACCTAAACTTAAACCCCAAGCAAGCCAGCTAGATAGTCTGCTTACATTCGCCAGCCCTGGTGGGGTGGACCCTATGGCACAATGGGAATTTGACATCTAGTTTAGGCCGACTCTGTATTGATTTAAATGTCTGTGGATGAGCAAGGTAGTAAGCTAGCTATTAATCTTACGTGTCGCTATAAACCACCATTGTTGAAAATGGTTGAGTAGGATTAAAAACACTTAGTAGTTGGACAAACATGGACCGTATGACAGATTACCAATAGGCCAACAAGAAATTAACTAGTTAGCTGGTATTCACACCCCTTGACTTTCTCCACATTTTGTTGTGTTACAAAAATGGGATTCAAATTGATTTGTCATTTTTTTGTAAAAGATCTACACAAAATACTCTGTCAAAGTGGAAGAAAAAATAACATTTGTAAAACATATTGATTAGATAAGTATTCAACAGCCTGAGTCAATGCATGTTAAAACAGTGTTCTCCAACTCTGTTCCTGGAGAGCTACCGTCCTGTAAATTCACACCAACCCTAATCTAGCACACCGATTCTAATAATTAGCTGGTTGATAATATTAATCAAGTTAGTTACAACTGGGGTTGGAGCAAAAACTTACTGGAAGTTAGCTCTCCAGGAACAGGGTGGGAGAATCTTGTGTTAGAATCCCCTGTGGCAGCAATTAAAGCTGCAAGCCTTTCTGGGTAAGTGTAAAAGCTTTACCACACCTGGATTGTGCAACATTTGCCCATTATTCTTTTCAAAATTCTAATTAGTTGTTGATCATTGCTAGACAACCATTTTCAGGTCAAAACTGTAACTCGACCACTCAGGCACATTCACCGTCTTCTTGGTAAGCAACTCCAGTATTTATATTTGGCTTTAGATCTAGTTTTAGGTTATTGTCTAGCTGAAAGGTCCCCAGTGTCTGGTGTCTCCCAGTGTCTGGTGGAAAGCACACTGAACCAGGCTTTTCTCTAGGATATTGCCTGTGCTTAGGTACGTTCCGTTACTTTTTTATCCTAAAAAACTCTCCAGTCCTTAATGATTACAAGCATACCCATGACATGTTACAGTCACCACTATGCTTGAAAATAGAGTGGTAATTAGTAATATATTGTATTTGATTTACCCCAAACATAACACTTTGTATTGAGGACAGAAAGTAAATTGCTTTGTCACATTTTTTTGCAGTATTACTTTAGTGCCTTGTTGCAAACAGGATGCATGTTTTAGAATATTTTTATTCTGTACAGGCTTCCTTGTTTTCAGTCTATCATTATGGAGTAACTACAACGTTGTTGATCCATCCTCAGTTCTCTCCTATCACAGCCATTAAACTCTGTTTTAAAGTCACCATGGTAAAATCCCTGATCGGTTTCCTTCCTCTCCGGCAACAGAGTTAGGAAGGATTTTTTATTTTACCTTTATTTAAAAAAAGGCAAGTCAGTTAAGAACAAATTCTTATTTACAATGACGGCCTACTAGATCCACCAAGGTCTGGAACATCTATGTTTAATTCAGGAAACGGTCCTCTACAAGCTAGAATGGTGAATACAATTTAATTTGAACCTACTCAACCGGTTATCTGTGTGGCTCGTCCTTATATGGACAGGAATTAGACAATATATCCACAGGAAAGTATTATTAAACCAACTTTTCAAAGTGCTGGTAGTGTGTTCAGATTTCTATCACCTGACATGCACAAAACCATGTAAAAACGTGCACGAGCGTGGCAAGTATACATGCGTCGCGTGCATGTATATGCCTTGTGTTCATGCGAGAAATCTAACCACCAGCACTTTGAAAAGTTGGTTTAATAATAATTTATTGYGGACATATTATAGTCTCATTCCTGCCCACGCAGACAACCGGTACAGTAGGTTCACATTTTATTCAACATTCCAGCATGTAGATAGATGACCATTTCCTGAATTAAACAGGATGTTCCATAGGTTGGTGGATTTAGAAATTTACTAGTATGGTCCCCAGCAGGCGAGCTAGCTACATGGATGTATACAGCCATGTCTAGCTAGTTAGCTAATGTTATACATGGGCAAAATATATAGCTAGCTACCTTTTCAATGTAGGATAGATAGCTAGCTACCTAGCTAGTAGTTACGACTTCAGGCCGTGACAAGACATTACAGTTCAACAGATCATGGAGGTCTGTCCACATGAGTCAGCTTCCCTTGAAAGCAGCACAACTAGCTACGTGCTCTAAAGGGGACATCAAAAACGGAGTGCACAATGCGCAAGTTCCGAACCGTTTGCAGAATCCTGACTGGTACAGTTTAGATTTACCTAAACCGCCTCTGATCAGGCCCACTGTAGCTAGTAGCTATGTCATTAGCCACACCACCTGCGTCCGCACGAACTCTGGCTAGTTGTCCAGCTAGCTAAATGAAGCTAGGTAGCTAGCTGGCCAGACAAATCAATTAAAGTTTACGTTTGACCATATACAAGTTTATTAATTCCTTGCTTATAACTCGTCGGCACTTTTTAACATCACTCGTATCTAAATGCTAAGCTAGCTAACAACCAGTTATTAAAATTTGCACTGTGATAAGCAGGCCTGTCGCATCAGCCAGAGCAGGTGGGCCATGCACATACACGCAGCAATTTAACTACAAATTGTCAAAGGAAAATTACAACTGTTCGAGTCTTTTGAATGTGTTATTTTCTCAACCCAAAACGTGACCACGATTTTTGCCCATTTTTAGATTTTCAGCTAACCCTACTTCGAGTACTGTTGGCTAATTTGAATGGAGGCTCCTCGGGCCTGTACCATGCTGGTGTTTCAATGGGGAAATAGGCTTTTTAGGGCAGCATTAGCAAGCATTTATCAAAACACTTTTCAATGACGAGTTACCACTATATTTTGGCCAAGAAACACATCAAGAAATCTAACAATATATTATTTAAGACTACTTTTTCCATTAATCTTATGTCAAATGTGAAACAGTTCAAATTATAGGCGCATCAGCAGCGTGAAGAGTTGTAACGTTACCTGGTTAACGTTACTCTGAGAAGCCATGCTCCCTGTGATATTCTCTTTTCCAATCAGAAAATGGACGTTCTCCAGGGAATGTGTTAGTTTTTTGTAATAATTATTACAAAAGACGGCCTAATTCGACATCTTTTTCATTTTCTCGACAATGGACTGACAGTTGTATTTTTAGGTTGTTTTATTGCTACAGCATATCACGCTGCTTCCCCCGCCGTCGCCGCCATTTCTGTCTCGCCTCCTTGCTTCTGGCCTGCGCGCGCCGCGGATGGCTAGTGTGCTCTGGGAACGCGTGCGTTTACGTCCGGGTAGGAGGGTATTGTAGAGAACGTTTGACAGCTTGAGTATGAGCTAAAAGAGCTGTCAGCTATGTATTATTTAGGACAGACCGATTGTGTTGTTATAACGAAAATGTATTTCTAATTCAACATTCCATCCATGCACATGTGTAAAAATAAAAAGGGAAATGTGGGGGGAAAGGAAATTGCACCACAATCTAACTAATATACATCTATCCCCAACACCCCTTCCCACTACTTTGGCACCAGTTGTCCTGCCTGGGAGTCTGGAATCCCTTCTCTTAAAACCCCCTGTAGTTCTTCTGCACTAAAATCTCTGACACCCAAAAACGTCACAATTGAAACACCACTTTTTCCACCGACACTACACACCTTTCTTTGTCCCATGCCCTCGGAATGCTGTTTTTGTGGTAGGGGGTGGAGTTCTATAGAGCGAACAGGTGAGAGGGAGGAGCTTGGAGACGAAAGACGTGCCAAGATACAGGAAAAGTTAAAGACGTAAAGAATCCAATCATTCGCACAGATTAATCCAGGTAAGAACCAGAATTAAGAGGTACTGTTAATTGTTCTTCCTTAATTCATCAATTCGTTATCATCTCAATGTTTGGTTCGCTTCAACAAACAGCATACCTGTGAGCCTTATCATTCGTCACAGGTAACGTTAACATGGAAGTGCATGTATGCTTTTATCTTCATCAAATATACTAACAAACGTTATTCCCTAGTGCCTACTACCCTCAAATCACAACCTGGTCTCAGAGCATTTCGTATTATTCTGTACGTAAATCCGACASACCATTTAGTATGATATGTTACGTGTCGTATGGTATGTATTCATTTGTGGGTGTCCGTCWCCCATTTCGTATGATATGTTGTGACATTTGGGTTGCTAGACTCTCGCCTTTTTACTTTCGGTTTTGCCTTAAGCAACCATCTCTCTTATGTAACCATACCAAGCGTCATACTTTATGGCACACCTCAGATTTACTTACAGAATAATACGAAATGCTCGGAGACCAGGTTGCGAGTCAGTGTCAGCATTTTGTTTGACGTTTGAAACCATTGTCAAAGTTTTTCAATGTGTATTCAGTTGTGTGCAGAATCATTACGATATCATTCAAGTTGGGTCTGACTGTGACTCCCATCCTGGACGGTTCTTAACGGACCAGGTTAGAACCACCCAGGGAAAACACGCCCAAAACCTGCCCTGCTTTCATGTGGCTGCTGGATGCATCTCTTTCTATTGGCTCCAGGCTGCTTCATCATTCTATGGGTCGCAGTGGGTAAATGCTTCCCACTGGGCAGCTGTATCACAGTGTCGCCGGGCGGTACTATGGCCCGTAGAATGAGGTAATAGTCACGAGACAATAAAAAGAGAAGCATCCAGGAGCCAATTGAAAGAAGGGGTGGGTTTTTGGCAGGTTTCTCCTGCTGTTAGATTGCCCCCATCTTCACTAAGTAGTCATTTCTGAATCGGAGGAATGCCACGTGGTAACTGTCACTAGTGCCAACAAGCATTGCCACCAATGTTTAGTAGGGCTACATGCACAAATAATATATTGTCATTTGATCTCCCTTAGATATCGTTATGACACCTTTACACTAATACTCAATTGATCACRGCAATGTTCATTCAAATACATTTTCAGAGAAGTGGCCAGGAGACCAGACAATGCCAGAGAGAAGCAGATACCAGGAGAGGGATGAGTATGACAAGAGCAGGGAGAGGGACTGCACTCATGACCGAGGAAGCTCCTCACATGAAGAGAGAGACCGGGAAAGGAAAAGAGAGGGAGACCGGCGGAAGAGAGACAAAATGGATGAGAGATACAGGGATGAGAAGGCCTCTGGAGATGACAGGAGGGTCAGAGAGAAGGACTACTCTGACAGACAGCGGGATATGACACCCCACTCTCACAAGGACGCACCACCTGACCACAGAGGCAGTAGTCAACAAGGACAACAGAGAGCGTAAGAGACCATCTGACTGTCAGAGTGGCTTCCACAGTTACCATCCTGGGCATTGTTGGTTTTGTTGCTAAACAACTAACCCCTCYATGGGCAGAGAGGTTTGGAACTCTTTATTATTGGTCTATTAACTAATTTACCGTCTGGTGATGTCACCAGGCAGGCCAAAACTCCATCCCACCAAAACATTAAAAGGGCATTATCATAATTTCACATTATTATTCCAACCTCAGTGTGGAAATGTTCACAGTGTACAAAATAATAGGAACAAATACACCATGACAGCGCAATACACAAGGGGTGGAACAGTGGCAAAGGTACCCACAGGACAAACAGAATAATATTAGGCTGAGGAGAGATTAAATAGCATTAATACAACAAAAATAATTCTAAACACACCTTTAGTTTACAAAGTTAAACAGATGTATGGATTCTAGGTGGTGTCTAAAGCATTCCAACGGGAGGCTGGCCTATGTTGACTGCAATGCTTCCCACAGTTGGGTCAAGTTGGCTGGATGTCCTTTGGGTGGTGGATTATTCTTGATACACACGGGAAACTTTTGAGCATGAGAAACCCTGCAGTGTTGCAGTTCTTGACACACTCAACCCGGGGGGTATGGTAGTAGGTGCGCCTGGCACATACTACCATACCCCATTCACAAAGTCACTTAAATCTTTCGTCTTACCTATTCTCTATGAATGGTATACATGCACAATCCATATCTCAATTGTCTCAAGACTTAAAAATCCATCTTTAACCGGTCTTCTCCCCTTCATCTACGCTGACTGAAGTAGATTTAACAGATGACATCAATAAGGAATCATAGCTTTCACCTGGTCAGTTTGTCATGGAAAGAGCAGGTGTTCCTAATGTTTAGTACACTGTGTATGTAAAACACAGGAAAAGTCATCCTTGGGCATATAGTTGTATGGTTTATTTAACTTTCCAATCATTGGTTTTTGTTTTGCATACATTTTAAAGTGAAAATCTGAGTCTGCATCATTCTGTTACCGTACTATTGCCCGCTTATACTGTACAGCGTGAGAAGTCTCTGGTTTCACTGGTTTGGGATTGACTCCTTGTAATGTCTGTCTGCTAGTGTTTGAATGGCACAGACTCTTGGGGTGCCCAAAGTAAATATACACCCCTGGAATACAAAACCTGTTCTCTGCCATGGGGTAGGGTTGTGGTGTGGTGGGTTTGTGGTGTAGTTTCAATGTAAGATTTGGCAGACGTCAACTTCTGATTTTGTCTTTGCAGGTATACAGAAGCCTCCACATGTCCCTCTGTGGGGGAATACTATGAGCCACAACACAGACAGGCTCTGTACAACCTCAGATATGCCTTAACAGCCAGAGGCAAGTCATGTTTAAATTAAAGAACAAACAGCAATAACTTACACCTGAAATGTTTTTGTGGGTGAATCTCGTTGGTACGGTGTAGTAGGCGGTGTTCTGTTTAATTGGTCCTGGGATTTATTCACTCGGAACCAAACAGAACCAAATGGGGAGGGACCTACCTGAATTTGTCCAATAGAAACTCGATTTCGTTGGGCATAAACGGTTTCCGTTGCAAACCGTTTTGAACTAATGATTACACCCCTGTAGTAGGGTAGGTTACGAATGACCTAACCAACCACATGACCACCCTCTCCGATGGTACAGGGTCTTTGAGGGGATTGGAGTTTTGAGTTATAATATCTGTATTACTCAACATTTAGGAGATTTTGGATTTCGTTTCTTTCTCCAAATTGGTTGTTCATCCATGATATATGTTTAATTCACACTATGGCATACTGTATGTTCTATCTCCCTCTGAGGTGGAATTCCCACTGAAATTAACCATCAACCATGTTAGTTGAACTCGGATCAACCTCTATTTAGCTGCATTGTTGCATAATTCTCCCTCTCTTGTGAAACGTATAACTTGACCTTCAACTCAGTTCGCTTTCTCCCAGAGACTCTTACTGTATGATAAGTCATGTATTTAGCTCTTTCTTGATCTGTTCTGTTCAGGTCTATGCCAGATAATGGAGGTCTTTGTAAACCTGCTGATAGTCATCTGCTCCGGAGTGTCCTACAGTAACTCCGGGGGTTACCGGGACCTGGCCAGCTTCGGGGGTATCTACCATTACTACTATGGAGGAGCACAGGCTTTCACTGGAGCCGACGCAGACAGGGTCAAGGAGCTGGACAAACTGTTCCACCAGCTCAAGCTGCCTCCATACATCTTCAGCATGGCCTGTGGAGGGGCTCTGATGGTTTATGCCTGCATCATTCTGGCTTTCGGGGTTCTGAGAGTCCCTTACCGCTGGCCCCCTGTGCTGCTGGGTGAGGCCCTGGTGAACCTCCTGATCGGCCTGGGCTACATCCCTGCCCTGGCCTTCTACTTCATCAAGCTGCAGGAGACCTACGACAACCCCATCTGTACGGAGAGGGAAGCGCTCTACAAGAGCAAAGGGCATCAGGGCTTTGCGTGTGCACTCAATGGAGCAGACATCGCTGGAGGCCTCTTCGGRGTGCTTGGAGTCATTGTTTTCATCTTCGGAATGGTCTTGGCCATCCGTGCTTTCAGGGCAGTGAGGGAGATGAAGAGACAGAGCGATGGAAGATGGTAACTTATAACGGGGTTTGCTCACCTCCCACTGTGAATAGAGTGGATACAAATGTAGGGTTGAGATCAAATTTGGTCAAACAGCTATAAATGCTAGTGTATTTTATATGAACTGTGATTGATTAAAAAACGTAACTGTACAAAGAGCAATTTTGTACATTTGTGACATCAAAAACCGCACACTTGTTTTACTAAATGTTACAGATGTGAGACATCTACACTGTCAAACATTGTTCTTTACTAATAAAAATCTTAAACAGATGTATTTCTCTTCCTCATGAACCCCCTTGCCTAGAATATCTCCATCTTACCTTGTAGAAGAATAGTTATTGTTAGTGGTCTCTGTGGGACTGAAAACATAAATCTGAGCAGAGCAAAGCGATCAGGGGTGTATTCATTCCGCCAATTCTGTTGCAAAACGCTTCTTAAACTAAAGCGACCTGGGAGGGATCTACCTGAATTGATCCAATAAAACTGTTGTTTTGCTATGTTTGCTTCCATTTGGTTCTGAAACACCATGGATTTGCGTCTAGATAGAGTCTGGCCAATGCTATCATCAGAAAGACAATCGAGGGGAACAGAAGGTCGGGAAATTAGAGAGAAACGCGCCGAGGTATTTCACAGTATAAATTTTATTGCTACTTGGCTGAAAGTTAATTAAAAATACATATTTTCTGCTCAAAACTAGTCATAGCAGCATCTCAAATGAAATAAACCATCGCCCACTGAATTTTAAGGAGTACAATTCTGGCTGACAAACAGCAAAAGTGCTCATGGTTAGTCCTTTCCTAAATGATAAAACAAGGTATCCTCAAACTAATTACATCAAATATTTAACAGAATAAAAATATTTGTAGCAGTTTTCTGCATGCTAAAATATAAACAAAAATATTAGATATGCTCCAGATATTCAAAACAATGCCTTGGCTTACAAACATGTTAACATTTTGTAGAAAGTAATCACATATATGCACTGTATACATTTTATATTTATATATGGCATGCTTCAGACATTAAATACATGAATTAGAATCTTAAATAAAAATACCATAATCTGCGACGATATACAATAGAATCCCTTTATTCTAGATTCTGTAGTGGAGAAGGACCTATACATTTGCATGAAACAATATACAAAAATAAACCTCAGCTTCTTGGCATTGAGAGAAAATATTCAAGCATCTCTAGAAAATAATATACAGAAAGGTGAGATCAAACAATGTTTACTTTGGTCACATATTAAACAATTGAAACATCCTCAATATCAAATTCTTTCCAGAGTTCACCATAATCATTTAACCGAATGGAGATTCATTCTATTAAATATAACAGCAACACATGCATACTTTCTCACTCAGACCGCAATGACAAACAGGCAGCATGTTCTCCCTCTGAGAAGAGAACTAAAACCTATAATGAGTTTACAGAGAGTGGATCAAACGGAATCAGAAAAGCATTGACACCGTAACCTACTTAAATATGCATACACACACACACCTGTATTTACATGGGATTATTGTGCACTCAGATCATGAACAGTAGTTGATCTCCTCTACTAAATAATTAAAGGGAATACTTTGCCATCATTGTGATGTCACCTTGATCTGTGCCCCATCTTACTGTAGCCATACGTACGGTATGCATATGTACAGGCACATTTATTCCTCCATCTAGGTTAATGACCTTCTCAATCAATATTGTTTCCAGCTCTTGTTAGTAGGAGTCAACTTTTTGGTTCTTTACAAAAACAAGGGAGAGTTGACTGTAAACAAAATAGCAAATAATAAKTGGCTAAGGATCTGCAGATGCATGTTCTGACATACGGAATGCATTTTTGGCTGCTAGAGCACGAAGCATGGGTGCATTTGGGACGCACAGAGCTTAGTAGTGTTTTGCTGGTCACCACTTGGCAAACTAGGGCCCAATTATGGAGCCTCTTGATCAACTTTTCTACATGGACCACTGCGTAGAAAGAGAGTTGACAAAAGGTCAAAACGCACACGATGGCAGAACACTGCACTTCATGATTCACACACACATGCATACGCACACACAGACAAGAATGTTCAGTTACTACTCATTTCCATAGTTATGAAAAAAGGATCCTCCTATTTTCAGGTCAGGTGTGTAACCTGTTAGTAATATATACAGGTGACACGTTGCATATTTGATGTGAGGGAATTCATGATCATAATCATCTACATTGTGTATTGTATTTGAAGTCCAACTTCCTGTTCATTAAGAGGATTATGAGAACTTTGAATTCTCTTGTTCCACCAACCACATCAAAGACAATCACCTCTTCATACTGTTCTTATGTTCTCAACTTAAATGCCATATGAAAATGTCAGATGTGTGCAAGCTCAAATCTGTTTCTTTAGTCTGTCCTGAAATGCTCTTTCTGTGCCCAGGGTGGAGGGCAAACCCACACCTGTGGTGCGTACATGTACCTGTGTTACCGCCTGAGGCACAGCAGGTGGCTTCCGTTAGCAAACAAAGCAATATTCAAAATGCCTGCTTTCTGCCACTTATCATCCCTAGAATGAGCCAGGATCTTTCACCCCACAACACTAGCTGCTGTTCCTCTCATGGAAGCAGAATGACTCAACAGAAAAAAAGCCTTAAGACTTGAACAAGGAAGAACAATGCTTATCTTTGTGCTAAAAGAAACTTGCATCCAACCGAAAAGCAGTTTTGTAATTCTCTCACACTTTACTTCAAATTATTAGCACTTCTATTGGATACTTTCTCTTAGAGAAGACGTGATATGTTTGGCTGACAGAAGCCACAACAACGACAACTCAAGCCCTATGAGTTAATGTGCATTTTTGATAAATTTCTCACATAATACTCAAATATCAATCTTTGAATATATTCATCTCCCTATGTACAAAGTGCTTTAAACAGTGTTTGATCCTTTGAAGAGCAGATTTTGTCCGAAGTTGGAACAAAATAAGTGAATAAAACTTACAGTTGAAGTCAGAAGTTTACATACACTTAGGTTGAAGTCATTACAACTAGTTTTTCAACCACTCCACAAATCACTTGTTAACAAACTATAGTTTTGGAAAGTCGGTTAGGACATCTACTTTGTGCGTGACACAAGTCATTTTTCCAACAATTGTTTACAGACAGATTATTTCACTGTATCACAATTCCAGTGGGTCAGAAGTTTACATATACTAAGTTGACTGTGCCTTTAAACAGCTTGGAAAATTCCAGAAAATGATGTCATGGCTTTAGAAGCTCCTGATAGGCTAATTGACATCATTTGATTCAATTGGAGGTGTACCTGTGGATGTATTTCAAGGCCTACTTTCAAACTCATTGCCTCTTTGCTTGACATCATGGGAAAATCAAAAGTAGTCAGCCAAGACCTCATCAATAAAACTGTAGACCTCCACAAGTCTGGTTCATCCTTGGGACCAATTTCCAAATGCCTGAAGGTACCACGTTCATCTGTACGAACAATAATACGCAAGTATAAACACCATGGGACCACGCAGCCGTCATACCGCTCAGGGAGGAGACACGTTCTGTCTCCTAGAGATGAACATACTTTGGTACAAATCAATCCCAGAACAACAGCAAAGGACCTTGTGAAGATGCTGGAGGAAACTGGAAACAAGTACAAAAGTATCTATATCCACAGTTAAACGAGTCCTATATCAAATCAAATTTCAAATCAAATTTATTTATATAGCCCTTCTTACATCAGCTGATATCTGAAAGTGCTGTACAGAAACCCAGCCTAAAACCCCAAACAGCAAGCAATGCAGGTGTAGRAGCACGGTGGCTAAGAAAAAMTCCCTAGAAAGGCCAAAACCTAGGAAGAAACCTAGAGAGGAACCAGGCTATGAGGGGTGGCCAGTCCTCTTCTGGCTGTGCCAGGTGGAGATTATAACAGAACATGGCCAAGATGTTCAAATGTTCATAAATGACCAGCATGGTCAAATAATAACAGTAGTTGTCGAGGGAGCAGCAAGTCAGGAGTAAATGTCAGTTGGCTTTTCATAGCCGATCATTAAGAGTATCTCTACCGCTCCTGATACTCTTAATTTTACAATTACAATTTACAATTTTATAGACAGGTTATGTCTATATCGACATAACCGGAAAGGCCGCTCAGCAAGAAAGAAGCCACTGCTCCAAAACTGCCATAAAAAAGCCAGACTATGGTTGGCAAATGCAAATGGGGCCAAAGATCGTCCTTTTTGGAGAAATGTCCTCTGGTCTGATGAAACAAAAATAGAACTGTTTGGGCATCGTGACCATTGTTATGTTWGGAGGAAAAATGGGGAGGCTTGAAAGCCGGAGAACACCATCCCAACCGTGAAACACGGGGGTGGCAGCATCATGTTGTGGGGGTGCTTTGCAGCAGGAGGGACTGGTGCACTTCACAAAATAGATGGCCTCATGAGGAAGGAAAATTATGTGGATATATTGAAGCAACATCTCAAGACATCAGTCAAGAAGTTAATGCTTGGTCGCAAATGGGTCTTCCAAATGGACAATGACTCCAAGCATACTTCCAAAGTTGTGGCAAAATGGCTTAAGGACAACAAAATCAAGGTATTGGAGTGGCCATCACAAAGCCCTGACCTCAATCCCATAGAACATTTGTGGGCAGAACTGAAAAAGCGTGTGGGAGCATGGAGGCCTACAAACCTGACTCAGTTACACCAGCTCTGTCAGTTAAACAATTTAAAGGCAATGTTACCAAATACTAATTGAGTGTATGCCAACTGCTGAACCACTGGGAATGTGATGAAAGAAATAAAAGCTGAAATAAATCATTCTCTCTATTATTATTCTGACATTTCACATTCTTAAAATAAAGTGGTGATCCTACCTGACCTAAGACAGGGAATTTCTACTAGGATTAAATGTCAGGAATTGTGAAAAACTGAGTTTAAATGTATTTGGCTAAGGTGTATGTAAACTTCCGACTTCAATTGTATGTAATACATCTTATATTATAAGCAAGCAAGCTTAAGAAAGGCAAATTCACCAATCATTCCAGTCTAGAACGTTAAGAATGAAGTAAATAGCCATTTCGAAGCCGCTGTGAGGTTTTTGAGCATCTAAAATACWGCCAGTTCTACKAAACCTTTAGAATCCACCCCTCTGGTCCCAATCCTTGTTCTACTGGCTTGAAACGTTGCCTTGCTCCCTCTGCAATTTGGAGAAAAGAATGCAAAATATTGGCGTGTTATATGCTCCTGACCTTGCCACGTAAGGTCAAAGGGCAAAACCAGCTCAGCTAAAGGAAATAAAACCAACAGAAAAAGACAGTCCCCATCATCATTAGGACTGGCAGCGCTGCATTAAGGCTATGAACAAGCATAGAGAGGGTTGTAGCTAGCTAAGCAGCTATGGTAAGTATTACAACCATGCCACTAGCCTTTTCACAGTGGCATCTAGGAACACATCCCGGTCATTCTCTTGTCAGACCACAAGCCCTCTCTTACTAAGTCAGAAAGTTGTTCTCTCTAAAATGGGTTAGAGTTAGGCAGTTTGGCACAAAGGGGAAGGGGGGTAGATTTTGGTCTGCAGCTTTGTTATATCAATGATGAGTCAATTAGCGGTATACTATCCTTTAACATTGCTGGAGCACAAGTGCAACTTTATAGAAATGTCATATTCACAGTCAACTGACCCATATTATGCAGATGCCTTTATTCAAAGCAATGTCCATGACGGACATATTTCACAATGTCTGTGCTAGATAAAAGCCAGGGCCATACTGTGGACCACTCCATACCTCAGCAACACTAAAACCATTATCAAATGCCCCAAATAAAGTCTGAACTCAAATTCTGATGCAAAACAAATGGCTTACACTCAATACTTTAGTTTTTTCACTCTTCTCGGGACACAAAAGTACTTTGCTCATTGTGATGTCATCACTTCATTATCCAGTGAGCTGCATATGTAATGTATAAGTTAAATGTCTCATTGGCCCTATACATAAGAATACCTGTGTTTTTTGTTTTGTGTGTCAAATACAGTCGATACTTTAACCCACATCTGCATCATGTCATTATCCCAGGACACACATTTGAGATGGATGAGATCATTAGCTCTGGTGAGTTGATTTGTAGATAAGAGTATTGTATATTTTTGCTAAAATTCCACATAAACGTAATCTGATAAACCCGTTTCCCTCATTGGTTGGATGGTATTAACCAAGGGTCCTCTGACAGCTTAGAAACATATGGAACAGACAAAGGCTTGTCTCCACACTGAAAGAAGAGTAAGATGACATCCTCCTCAGCATTAGGTCAGGTGTCCTACATACCTCTTGAAACGTTGTTCCTTCACAATACCCCATCCAGTCATCCACCCACCTGTTGAAATGGTTTGGTGTTGCCACTCATGTGAGCTTCACACCACCCCTCTTACTCAAACCAGCCCTTATTGTCACCAAGACAACAATGAGCTTTTCTGTCCTGCCAACAAAAACACACTGTGCTTATTCTGAATCTGTTATACAGTAGGTGGTAGCAGTGGTACAGTATACTGGTGATATTCACTGATATAGGACTAACATTTGAGGCAATTCATAGTTATCACCACCAGATGTCCCACAAACCCCTATTGAATCTGTCAGTAGATCTATGAGAATGAAATATCTAATTATTTCAATTATTTTTACTCTTTCTCTTGCCGGTCACTGACTTAAAATGAAGAACATCAACCAGCTCTATCTATAGGCTCCAAAGGAATTATGCAAACTGCATGGCTAAAATAGACTTTCACAACATGCATACTTTACATGTAAAATAATATACCATGTTACATCCTCATTTTAGTACACTACTCATGGATATTTTGTTTAGTTGACTGTGAAGCTAATGGAATGATGGGAACAGAATGATTCTCAAATCTTAAAACACTTTCGATACGTTGGTCACTGGAGAGATTTTGCACAATTTCCTGGGTACAACAAGCGTAAAACTAGAAAAACRAAAGAAAAAGGGGCTACACACCTCACAGTATCTGGACTCCTTAAATGATGGCACTCTAATAATGTGAGGAACTCATGTTGAAGAACATGTTTTTTCACCCATCATTTGTAATGATTACTGTACAGTATCTAGTGTGCATTGTAGCGTCTTYGAGATATGAACACCGTGAACAATTGTTTCGTCTTCATTGTCACCACTCATGTTGCCCATAAAACAATTAATATAACAACTTTTTCTGTCAAAATTTGCTGACCATGCACTGTCACGGATACAGTGTTACAATAATGGTTTTGAAGCAGTATGCCATATTGRTTCTGTACAGGTGAGCAATGCACTGTTATGTTATGTTATTTTGCGTTTGCCTTTTCTTGAGAGCTTGATGCTATTTTTGAACATTATTTTCTGTATTATTCCTCCCAGCAAGGCTTCAATGGTTTCCAAATGGATACACATCCTGATGCTAGGACTAGGCCAAGCAGGCCATGTGATTACACCACTATGTGGTTCTGCACTATACTGCTCAGACTAAATGTGTATATAGATACTAACTGTATGTCCCATATAGAGGATTATGGTGTAGATAGAAAGGGTCACATCTTAGTTTTTTTAGTAAATAAAAATTAAATTAGTTTTTTTTAAATCGCCTGCTGTTATGTTCCTACCTGCCTCTARCATACACAGTCTGAATCCTTGTACCACAGAGTAAGGGCCAGTCAGCCCAGTTTCCAGTCCTGCCAGCCATGTCGGCTGCCATTGTGCAGTCAACAGGTTAGAGAGGGAGATAAAGTACGAGACAGACAGACAGACAGACAGACAGACAGACAGACAGACAGACAGCGAGAAGTGGCTGTACCATTGGTGGCCCCTGGAGGACGCTGTCACACAGTGATGTCCTATTCCAGGGTTAATACTGATGTGTGTCCCCTCCCCCCTCCATACACACACAGGCAGGGAGGCAGGGACATCTGGGGCTGAGTCATCTACAGTAGGCACTTTTTCACCTTTTGGTCACAGGACTTGTCCCTGGGATCTAGGAACCCCTGGAGCCCYCAGCAATGGAATGATAACACACTCAAATGGATTATTCTACCATTTCACTATTTGACCTTCCTTTCAAGTAAAGGGAAATGTTGCAAACAAGTTTTGCAGTCTAAAAAGCATGAGGTATTCTAGTTCAGGCTGGGGTATTTTGGCCTCTGGTGGCCCCCTTCTTTTCACAACCTATTTTCATGGTTAGTGACTTTAGTGCCTGTTCAGCTCTGATACTCAGACAGTTCCACCAGGTTCATCAGACAGTTAGCTAAGTACCTCTCTACGTCTAACGTGACGTAACGCATTCATGTGTGAACAGTCAAGGCCCCACATGTCTTCATGACAGAGCTGAATGGAAACTTGAACTGGAATATCCCACCTGTGCCAGAGAGACCTCCTCTGCCCCCCTGGTATGGCACTGTCACAGGACAACCACAGGGTGGCGCTGTGCTCTGGCCCCCTCTAGAGGGCAGTATCATAGACTTCCTGCTGTAGGGCAGGGATAGGGTTGGGGGCGAGGTCCCGCTGGGGCAGCATGGGAGCAGGGGGGTGGGGGTGGTCCCACACAGGGTCTCTGATGGAGGGGGGTGTGAAAGGAGGTGGAGGTCCTGGGACCATAGGGCTCTGGCCCCTCAGCTGTTCCCTAACATCCTGCTCTAGACTGGGAGGCACTACCAGCTGGTCCTCGGGGTCCTGCTGGGCAGGAGCAGTGAAGTAACCCGACTTCTTCTTAGGGGCCTCCACGGCTACCTCGATGAGGTTGTGGCTATCTTCCGGGGCCACCACGGAGCCGTTGGAGAGCTTCTTCCCAAAGAGGCTGCAGGTGGAGGGGGACTTCTTCAGGTCGGAGATCTCCCTGCCACACACAGCCAGCAGGCAGCCGTTAGTGGCTGACACCACCACGCTGTTCTGACGACGCATCTTTCCGTTGGGGTAGTCTGAGCGCGTCTTGTCCAGGTTGTGGTCCTTGTGGCTCGCGGGGGGCCCAGAGCGGATCTGGAAAGCACAGCAGTGGATGTCCACCTCCACCTCCAGCTTGCTCCCGTTGGAGATGACCCCCTCTAGTGGAGCCTCGTCATCACTGTCCAGCCCGTTGTCAGACTGGTTACTGGAGAAGGTGGCACAGGAGGGCTGGCGCTGGAACAGGACTGGGTGGGGCCCCCCTACCCCAGCTGAGCCGGTTCCCGCGGGGGCACAGAGCGTGGCTGCAGGGTGGAGGCTACAGCGCCTCTCAGGTCGGGCCGTGGGGCCAGAGGAGGGGTGCTCGTCAGAGGCCGTGGAGCCCGCCTCACTCCCCACCTCCGAGGCCGAAGTCTCGCTGTTGAACTCTGAGGCGATGCCACTGCTGGAGGAGGGCGTGGCCGGGTCCCCTGGGGGAGCAGTGACGGGGAGGGGTGTTGGAGGGGGTCCACGGGGTTCAGTACCAGTACTGGCGTGAGGGGGCTCACAGGTACAGCTGTCCTCCCCGATGTGCAGGGACACCACCACCGCCCCCACATTGTCCCGACAGCCGTAGCTCTGGGCCAGCGTGCAGAGCTTCTTGGCAGCAGCGCGGGGGTCCCTCACGGCCTGCACAGTGCAMACGGCCTCCTGGTAGGACACCCTCTCAAACAGCGCCCGGTTCCCCAGGATCAAGAACTCATCTTGGGAACACAGGGGCTCGGTGCGCACCCAGGGCTTGGGCAGCACCCAGGGAGACAGATAAGAGCATCCCAGCAGACGAGAGCAGCATGTCACTCCACTCACCTTGTTATCCTGCAACACAATAACACAGGAGGGGACTCAGCTCTGCACTTCGAATACAAATGAATACCTCGGAGCATAAGGCATCACATCAAATGTTAACTAACAAGTAGATCTTAATGAACACAAAGGCCCTCACAGAGACGTGCATTCGCACTCGCCTGACTCCCCACAGTACCTCAGTGATGATCGCCTTGCTGAGTTTGACCCTGTCCATCTCTTCRGTGCTCTGCTCCAGGCTGAAGACCTTGGAGAGGGGCAGGGGCTGGCCGTCTCGACACAGCACCGCCTGGCAGCTGCCCACGTTGGCCACCGTCAGGCTGAAGTAGCTGCCCAGCTCCGACGGCTCGTGGTGGATGTAGCAGAGCAGGGCAGATGCACCCAGCTTCTGACCAGCCATGCCAAGTTTCCTGCATCATACAACATACATCACAGAATGCAACTATCAGCATATGTCCTGCAAATAGCTAGCTTCTTTGTTAAATAAACATTAAAAGTAGACCATTATGAATATTCATTATGTTGTTATTTGCATATGTTAGTTCCTAGCTAATGCAGTTGTGAATTAAGTCAATCAAATGTAAATGAACACGGAATAGTACAWTTGTAGGTTTGTCTTCCTTAAGGGGCAACAGTAATTCATAGCAGGGGCGCAACTTTCGGTGGGGGCGGGGGAGGCGGGGGGGAACATGTCGCACCCACATTCTGAAGTTGCATTTTTGTACCCCCCAGTTTTAGCATTGGAATGTGATACCAAACGAGGCAACGGTGTGCTTTAGGACCATGCGGACATCTCCGATCGGTGGGGTAGGTTGTTTGGAGTGTTTATCTGACTGGATAAAAAATAAATTATAATAATGATGTCCACCCCACTTCTAAAACCAAAGTTACGCCCCTGATTCATAGGATACTGAAATGTGCCTACATTTTGCTTGTATTACAGCAATACAAGCAGAATGGGTGTGTGTCTGTGTATGCATGATGCTCATACCTGTGTGAGGTGAGGAAGGTGTTACTCATGTACACACTGTCCACACTGGAATGCAGCAGCTCCTCCGACAGCACATCTCCCATGGTGCACTGCAGCAGACGAGGAACTTCCTCATTGCGGTCTCCGTCGAAGACGCCATAGGCCGCCTCAACACTATCCCCAAAGCGGTCCACTGCCAGCACAGACACACACAACCTGTCCCCAAGGAAGAGAAAATACCATTAGTATAGATATAAGATTAACACAAAAAGTGGAAACAAAATGTGGTTACATTTTTTGTGTGTAAATCCCATTATACAATCTTGCTCATAAGCATAGAATCTTCCTCAAATTCAAGCCAAACAGGACTAACTCATCTATACTTGAACACAGTGAGACAGAGCCCTATTCCTACGGAGGCAGCAGGGGCTRGGTGTGACACCAGACACGGCCCCCTGTGACACTGTGGTGGTCATGACCCTGTGAGGCCCTGTTAGGACACGAGCCAGGCAAACTGGGCCCCCATCAATGATGCAGGGGAAACTGCTTTATACCCGTTGTATCCACAGGAAGTATTAGGCTTCCCGGCCTTCCCTACTATTAAAAAATATCCGCTGCCCAGGGGCCTAGATGCCAGCCCCAACAGACATTCACCCAGGCAGTGGAAGCTGTGCTGGGGCTATACAGTTAGATAACTAAGTAACTCCTCCATAGATGCATATGATAGCCCCGGGTAAGGTTTAAAATAGGATGCCAGTCAAGAGGCAGAGCAGAAAAGAAACGGGCTGATATGGACTATAAGAAGCACATCCTCTTCTCAGACCATTTAATGTAGTGCTGCTCACAGCGATTCCMTGAAAGAGGAGAAATGTTCCTTAAAGGCGCTCTCTAAAACCACACGTGATCTCATAATACGATTTATACCCTCTCATCAGAAGATTGTCATAAATTAGGGCTTCACTCAGGAAAAATACACTTTGATGCTCTCTCACATACACGCTCACTCACTGTCTCAAAGTAACTCTCTCTCTCCCTCAGCCCTCCTCCCTCCCTCCCTCCTGCTCACTTGTTCCTCTGTCCGCTCATCTCAGAGTAGCCGTGGTTCCACAGGGTGGAGGAGCCYAGGGAGTCCCCGGTGGTCATGGCTGGCTTCTGGTCCAGCTTCAGGGTGGTGATGTGACTGAGGAGAGAGACACAGAGATGGGGGCATTACCTCACCATGCACTGGGCCGAACCATAATTCACGGCGTAGCACGAGAATAKGATTTATCTCATAGCTTATCCAAGTACACCAGCTACTGGTACAATGAATGATACTTCATTGTGCGGCGTGACACTGTGGTCTCTGTGTGTCACCTGAACAGGTTGAGTGTTTTGTGCTCCAGCATGAGGCTGCTGTTGCCAGTCAGGTCCAGTTCGTGCAGGGTGGCCGTTAGAGAGTCTGGCAGTAGGATCTCAGTCAGCTCATTACAGCTCAAGTCCACCAGCTACACACACACACACAGGGTGGAGGTAGAAGATAACACACACACACACACACACACTCACAGTTATACATTATAACATTGTAATAAAGACATATACACATCTTATAGACATATGCATAAACAAAACACAAACTAGGGCTGACCACATTTAGTCGACTGGTTGATTGTTTGGTCGATAGCCTGTTGGTTGACCGAGATTTCTTTAGTCGAGCAGTGCACAAGACACCTGTCTGATTTGTGCCTGTCTCAGTGGACTAATCCATTGTGGAGGCCACGGGGATGGCACAGTCCATCCCTCTAAGACATGTGATACTGAAATGGTATATGGTTATATTATKTWWWWAAATTATGCAACACTAATAAGTCTAATATTATTTTATAACAAATGCACGTTCTCCCGCATTGGATACGGTCGCTGTCCGCGGTTCTGAAACATAACCTTCAGTGCGCCATAGAATTGACGCCTTTCCCTATGTTGCATAATAGCAAAGTTAACCTGCATATTGGGATTGAAAACAATGCGGTGGAGCAGCAGAAACAGATCTTGCCTTAGCCTAATTGTCTAAAAACAATTGAGGAGAGAGGAAACCAACTTAACTGTCAAATGTGCCTGGCTTTATAAAAAATCATCCATATATATCTACAGAAAAACGACAAATCCTGCTTCTGTTGGCTGTTTGAGTGATTATTTAATAGACTAATGATTCCCTGAGCACCAAGCCTCATGCAACAGCAAAATGTCAGATAAAGCAATTTCACAGATTCGTCTGTTTTTAATCTTTACTATGCTGTAATTTAAGCTTTACATTTTTGGGAGGGTTAGTACAGRCTGGTATTACTTATAATGTATTTAGTGTTGTTTACACTGTTCCAAACAGGCAGAAAAATAATATTGTAATATAACAGCACCTGTTTGTCACACATAATATGCACGCAGCTCTCGCTCCTATACCCTCCTTTTTCTTGATCTCCTTACTGTTATTATTACAATTATCATCATAATCATCATTATAATAATAAGTAATGTCGTTATCATTAGTGGTCTTGGTATAGTAGCCTTGTATAACCACCATCGAGCTGTAGGCAAAAGAGCGCGTCCTGTTTAGTCTTAATAMCGTAACTTACTTAAGCCTATATTTCAATATATATGCTACCGTATCAGTCAATCATCCATTCGTTCATGCCATCACACAGCACACGAGACATTCATGCTCTGAAATGCAATCAAGCATTTTTGTTTTAAAATGAAATAACAAAGGGAGCTGTGAATAATTAGCCTAAACGATAAATAAACTGCAATTCACAAATGCATGCAACTGATTTTAGTCTGCTGTAAAAGGCTTTATATATTTATTTATTTTTGTTAGTACAGACTCTGGTACACATTTAGTATTTTTTACACTATTTCAAAATGGTCAGAACAAATTATAATATTATCATCTAACAGCAACTGTTTGGCACAAAACCAGTAAACATTCGCCTGTTTTGAGTTTATTTTTCACAACTTCCACATGCATTTTGCTGTCATGTGTTACTGTATTCRAAATTTGTTCTAACCAATTTATTGATGTGATTATGATAGGTTATAGGTCAGGCCCTATTGGTCACGTGCATGTGATGAATACATGTTTCAAGTAAAGAGAGCAAAGGTTGAGAGAATAGGGAATGTTTTCTTAAACAAATTACGGATTTCAGTAACATAACTTCAGTCAGAAACAGGTAATGGCTGAAATGACGTTGCTGCTTAAGCACGGACAGCGCAATAAACACTTGCTATGCTGTGGTGCCTGTTCGCTGCAGCAGGGAGGAGAGCGAGACAACGTGCACCAGTCACACGCTATACTTTTTTTTTAACACAGTGTGACCATCGAGCTCTTTCTTGAGTCATCTTAATTATTTAATCAAACAGTGGCTTAAAGCATCAGACAAGCTCAGTGCATATGGTTGATTTTATTAGGGTGTGTCTGTCTATATATGGAAAAATAAGTTTCAATATTTCAACCAATCGATTGGTCAACCAAGATTTTTTTTTAGTCGGGGACTGCCCTAATATAAACAGATATGAGTGAAACTGACCTTGATCTCTGGCAGGTTGAGGATCTCGGGGAACACACTGATGTGGTTGGAGTGTGCTATGAGGGTGTGTAGCCTCTTACAGCTGGACACAGTGGAGGGGATGGTCTTCAGTTTGTTGCCACTCAGATTCAGCTCCTCCAGCAGCTCCAGTTTACTCAGTTTACTGCACACACAGAGCATTATAGAGACGTCTCCAGAACAATGGCTCATATCAGATCTAGAGAATAGCTACAGTATATTAGGAGCAATAGAAAACATTTTATGTCTAAAGACACAATCTCTAAAGTAGTGTAGAATACTTCCGCTGATTGAAGGCATTTCCATTCTTCATAGGTACAGTAGGGAAGGCAGTATAAATGGGTGTGGAGTTGGTTACCTGGCAGGGAAAGAGAGCAACTGGTTGTAGGCCATGTGCAGGACTCGGAGGTTCTGGTGTCCGACCAGCAGAGCAGCGCAGTTCTCATTCAGTTTGTTCCCCGTCAGGTACAGTTCCTGGAGAGTGCTGAGGCTCTCCTCTGATTGGCTGCTGGGGGGAATTGTCTCCAGGGCATTAGCTGACACGTTCAGGTACTTTAGGCTAGGAGGAGGAGCAGAGAGCGATGTATGTGAATAGGAAAGAACACAGGATTAATTGCCAGTGATATACAGTTGAAGTCGGAAGTTTACATACACCTTAGCCAAATACATTTAAACTCAGTTTTTCACAATCCCTGACATTTAATACTAGTACAAATTCCCTGTCTTAGGTCAGTTAGAATCACCACTTTATTTTAAGAATGTGAAATGTCAGGATAATAGTAGGGAGAATGATTTATTTCAGCTTTTATTTCTTTCATCACATTTCCACTGGGTAAGAAGTTTACATACACTCAATTAGTATTTGGTAGCATTGCCTTGGGTCAACTTGGGTCAAACATTTCGGGTAGCCTTCCACAAGCTTCCCACAATAAGTCGGGTGAATTTTTGGCCCATTCCTCCTGACAAAGCTGGTGTAACTGAGTCAGGTTTGTTGGCCTTGCTCACTGAGTCAGGTTTGTTGGCCTTGCTTTTTCAGTTCTGCCCACACATTTTCGAAAGGATTGAGGTCAAGGCTTTGTGATGGCCACTCCAATACCTTGACTTTTGCAACCAAGCACTAACTTCCTGACTGATGTCTTGAGATGTTGCTTCAATATATCCACATAATTTTCCTACCTCATGATGCCATCTATTTTGTGAAGTGCACCAGTCCCTCCTGCTGCAAAGCACACCCACAACAGGATGCTGCCACCCCCGTGCTTCACGGTTGGGATGGTGTTCTTCGGCTTGCAAGCCTCCCCATTTTTCCTCCAAACATAATGATGGTCATTATGGCCAAAAAGTTCAATTTTTGTTTCATCAGACCAGAGGACATTTCTCCAAAAAGTACGATCTTTGTCCCCATGTGCAGTTGCAAACCGTAGTCTGGCTTTTTTATGGCGGTTTTGGAGCAGTGGCTTCTTCCTTGCTGAGCGGCCTTTCAGGTTATGTCGATATAGGACTCGTTTTACTGTGGATATAGATACTTTTGTACTTGTTTCCTCCAGCATCTTCACAAGGTCCTTTGCTGTTGTTCTGGGATTGATTTGCACTTTTCGCACCAAAGTACRTTCATCTCTAGGAGACAGAACGCGTCTCCTTCCTGAGTGGTATGACGGCTGCGTGGTCCCATGGTGTTTATACTTGCATACTATTGTTTGTACAGATGAACATGGTACCTTCAGGTGTTTGGAAATTGGTCCCGAGGATGAACCAGACTTGTGGAGGTCTCCAATGTTTTTTCTGAGGTCTTGGCTGATTTCTTTTGATTTTCCCATGATGTCAAGCAAAGAGGCACTGAGTTTGAAGGTAGGCCTTGAAATACATCCACAGGTACACCTCCAATTGACTCAAATTATGTCAATTAGCCTATCAGAAGCTTCTAAAGCCATGACGTCATTTTCTGGAATTTTTTCCAAGCTGTTTAAAGGCACAGTCAACTTAGTGTATGTAATCTTCTGACCCACTGGAACTGTGATACAGTGAATTATCTGACTGTAAACAAGTGTTGGAAAAATTACATGTGTCACGCACAAAGTAGATGTCCTAACCGACTTGCAAAACTATAGTTCGTTAACAAGAAATTTGTGGAGTGGTTGAAAAACAAGTTTTAATGACTCCAACCTAAGTGTATGTAAACTTCCGACTTCAACTGTAAGTGATGTAAATGTGTAATATCAAGTCAGCATTTAGACGATGATTTAGACATAGTGTCAAATGTAGGACTTCCTCTTAAAACTGTTATGACAGGAGAGTTAAATGCTCTTGTTACCAACACTCTGGCCATWAATKTCCTTTAACAAAACAGATTCAGATAAAGTATGACAGGGAGAAAATCAATAAGAATACACCTTCTAGTGGTGGCTCTTTTAAAACATTGAGAAACAAACGTTKTTGACCAATGAGGCACTTTACAGCCGTCACACTGGCGCTCGATGTCTCAGCATGGGAGACAGAGTAGAGTAGGCCAGGCTTAATGGAAGCCCAGTGATTTATCAGACAGGAAACAGTAGAGTCAGGCTGTTGGGGGGAGCTCACGTTACAGTCCAACTCTCTGACTCGTCCACAGAGCCACACCCTCCAGAGCCTGGCAGACACAGCCCAGTGGATCCAGTCAGTCCACCTCTACTGGAGCAGCTAAACAGGGCCACCACATGTCTATGTGAAGTAAGACATCTCTTACAGACTGCCAACCACTTTAAGCTAGATACATCAACCCCATCAAATATTTATACTGTATTTCTACTGCATGATGTAAGGAGGATGTACTGTAGGGCAGTGTTTCCTTTCAATATGCCCGATCCTGTTTTGTTCTTTAATTGGTTGTTGTGGTTGAATAGAGGCACAGGGCCACTGCTGCTCCGGGGTTTAAAGCAGCAGCAGTAGCGTCACAGGCCCTGGGGGAGACAGAGCATCAGCTGCAGCCTCCAAAACACCTGTCAGAAATGGAGGGAGAGGCAGAGAGAGGGAGAGAGAGGACAAGCACCAAAGAGAAGGGTAGGAGAGAGGGTGGGTGCGCAGAGAGAGAGAAGAGAGAGTGGAAGGGGGATTGACCCACTTTAAGGCCTTGTAGAAGAGGCTCTCTGGGAGCTCGCCTAGCTTGTTGTGCTGGAGGTCGAGTACTTCCAGGGGGACGTGGTCAAGTAGGTCAGGCAGTCTCTGGAGCCTATTGTTCCCAGCCAGCAGCTTCCTCAGACTCAGGCTGCTGAGCAGTCTAGTGGCGACATAGATAAAAAGAAAGAGAGAGAAGAGAGAGAACATCTCCTGCTGTGAATTTGATCACTTGTGAAACTGGGGGAAATCTTGAGGTAAGGTAACTCCACACCCAACAAATCCATCAACGTATTTTTCAACTTGGCAGCCTACAGTTACCAACACAGCACAATTTACTCCAGAAAGAATAACAGAGGTCTCATCTGCAGCTAMGCCGTCRAGMCGAATATKATCTTGTTTGCGAAGGCTTTGGTCAATTCAAATGCAAATATAGTTGTGTTAAAGGGTAATGTTAAATGATGGTTGCTTTGAGCAGAGTGCTCCAGCACTGTCATACTGAGATCACAGTCTACTGACAGAAAGACGACAAGCYGTRCGTTGGCTTCACAYAGCCAATGAAATCCTCTCATCAGCTGACTGTCAACACATCTGCTGATGTTTTAGGCACAGTTATTTCTGGCCGGACATTGGCTAAATGATGCCAAATGTTAATCAGATTAATATGGTGCTCATTCTAATAATCATTGCAGAATGTTTAAAAGCCAAATCCGGATGATACGAGATGGACATATTAAACATATAGCGCAACATGATGGACAACGTAAGTAACAGCCTTTAATCTACCTTAACAAATATGCATGTTTAGAACATCTTTAGATTAATAACTAGAGTTGGAAGTGAGGAGTTTGAGAAGGATGAACTAGTCCTCGTAGGGAGACTAACCTGGCTGGTAGTTCAGACAGAAAGTTGTGTGTAACGTCCAGCACCTCCACCTTTCTACTGTCACACACCCAGTCAGGTAGGTACTCCAGCAGGTTCCTTTTCACAGAGGTCACAGAGGTCACAGTCAACATAGTGGTCAAAGGGGATATAAGACCTTTTTACCTCCAACTGTACATATACAGTGCATTCGGACATATTCAGACCCCTTTACTTTTCCCACATTGTTACGTTACAGCCTTATTCTAAAATAGATTAAATCGTTTTTTCCCCCCTCATCAATCTGCACACAATACCTCATAATGACAAAGCAAAAAACTGTAATATCACATTTACAAGTATTCAGACCTTTTACTCAGTACTTTGCTGAAGCACTTTTGGCAGCAATTACACCCTCAAGTCTTCTTAGGTTCGACGCTACAAGTTTGGCACACCTGTATTTGGGGAGTTTCTCCCATTCTTCTCTGCAGATCCTCTCAAGCTCCGTCAGGTTGGATGGGGAGCGTTGCTGCACAGCTATTTTCAGGTCTCTCCAGAGATGTTCGATCGGGTTCAAGTATGGGCTCTGGCTGGGCCACTCAAGGACATTCATAGACTTATCCCAAAGCCACTCCTGCCTTTTCTTGGCTGTGTGCTTAAAGTCGTTGTCCTGTTGGAAGTTGAACCTTCGCCCCAGTCTGAGATCCAGATTGCTCTGGAGCAGGTTTTCATCAAGGATCTCTCTGTACTTTGGATCGTTCATCATCCTGACCAGTCTCCCAGTCCTTGCCGCTGAAAAACACCCTCACAGCATGATGCTGCCATCACCATGGTTCACTGTAGGGATGGTAACAGGTTTCCTCCAGACATGACGCTTGGCATTCAGGCCAAAGAGTTCAATCTTGGTGTCATCAATCCAGAGAATCTTGTATCTCATGGGCTGAGAGTCCTTTAGGTGCCTTTTGGCAAACTCCAAGCGGGCTGTCATGTGCCTTTTACTGAGGAGTGGCTTCCATCTGGCCACTCTACCATAAAGGACTGATGGGTGGAGTGCTGCAGAGATGGTTGTCTTTCTGGAAGGTTCTCCCATCTCCACAGAGGAACTCTGGAGCTCTATCAGAGTGACCATCGGGTTCTTGGTCACCTCCCTGACCAAGACCCTTCTCCCCCGATTGCTCAGTTTGGCTGGGCGGACAGCTCTAGGAAGAGTCTTGGTGGTTCCAAACTTCTTCCTTTTAAGAAAGATGGAGGCCACTGTGTTCTTGGAGACCTTCAATGCTGCAGAAATGTTTTGGTACCCTTCCCCCTCGACACAATCCTGTCTCGGAGCTCTATCTACAATTCTTTTGATCTCATGGCTTGGTTTTTGCTGTGACGTTCACTGTCAACTGTGGGACCTGAAATAGACAGCTGTGTGCCTTTCCAAATCATGTCCAATCAATTGAATTTACCACAGGTGGACTCCAATGAAGTTGTAGAAACATCTCAAGGATGATCAATGAAAACAGGAYGCACCTGAGCTCAATTTCGAGTCTCAAAGCAAATGGTCTGAATACTTATGTAAATAAGGTATTTCTGTTTTTTATTTTTAATACATTTGCTAACATTCCTAAAAACCCGTTTTCGCTTGGTCAATATGGGGTATTGTGTGTAGATTGACGAGGAACTTTTTTATTTAATCAATTTTAGAATAAGGTTGTAACGTAACCAAGTGTGGAAAAGTGAAGGGGTCTGGATACTTTCCGAATGCACCGTATATGAAAAAAGGTACCAACACACCAAGTTCATGATGAGAAGAAGAACGTTGATGGATTAATAACATTATTAACACCTCTTCCTTACTGATTGAGAAACTGAGGCCCTGGCCACACAGCACTCACCGTGATAGGTCCATCTGTGTCAGCTGGTTGGGTACTGGGTAGATGTTGACTGTGGTCAGGCCTGTGGGTAGAGGAAAAGCAGTGATCAGCAGCCAAGCTAGTGATGGCTATATGCATTATGTAACAGTAACAGTGGTAGAGGGCCTGGAGAGACAGGGCCAGGGAGGGAGGTGCTCCACTCACGGTTGCTGCTGGCGTGGAGTGTGCGCAGGGTGAAGCCACTCAGTGTTAGGGCCCTCAGCTGGTTTCTCTGACAGTGCAGGGTTTCCAGGCTGCAGATGGAGCTCAGGTCCAGGGTGGCCAAGTGGTTGTCCCTCAGGTCTAGCTGGGTCACCTGCTTCACTGCCTCCAGGGCCTCACTCTTCACCCAGCGCAGACCGTTCAGCCTGCATACAGTACACAGCATTAACACCCAGGCCTCATACAGTATACAGCATTAACACCCAGGCCTCATACAGTATACAGCATTAACACCCAGGCCTCATACAGTACACAGCATTAACACCCAGGCCACTACGTAGCTATTACAGGCCATCAGTATACACAGCTATACTTAACGTCGATTAACACCAGGCCTCATACAGTACACAGCATTAACACCCAGGCTCTATCAGTACATAGCATTAACCCCAGGCTCATTCAGTAATAAGCATTAACACCCAGGCCTCATTCAGTATACAGCATTAAACCCAGCTCTCATTACAGTATACAGCATTCACCCAGGCCTCATACAGTATATACGCATTAACCCCAGGCCTCAACAGTACACAGCATTAACACCCAGGCCTCATTCAGTATACAGCATTAACACCCAGGCCTCATTCAGTATACAGCATTAACACCCAGGCCTCTAATCAGTTAATACAGCATTAACACCCAGGCCTCATTCGAGTACACAGCAATTAACACCAGGCCTCATCAGTATATCAGCATTAACACCCAGGCCTCATACATATTACAGCATTAACACCCAGGCCTCATACAGTACACAGCATTAACACCCAGGCCTCATACAGTATGTAAGGGAAAATGAACAAGGGGCTATGCGTTCACAACGTGAAAGGTGTGTTCCAACACAACGCGCCAGAGGAGTGGAACTGACCTTCCACGGAGTTGCATTTTCCAGAGAACACATACAGCCCCAAGTTGATTATCCCTTTTATACCATAATACTACTAGAATTTACCACTAGAAATGTGTTCACTTAACAATGCCAATAATGTTTTCAATTTGACTTTGCTTTCAAAAGCAGCTCAAACATAGAACATGTATGAACTATAGCCATTGAATTCTACCCTGCTGATATACCATGCGTTATAGGGAAATAATGCACACTCTTGAATGCCCTTCAAGCCAATCAGAAATGAGTATTCAACAACGCCATGGTATAAACAGCATTATAAACTGGGTGGTTCGAGCCCTGAATGGTTATTATTATTAATTATTAATTACTATTACCACAGCGGTGGTATACCACGGGTATAACAAAACGTGTATTTTTACTGCTCTAATAACGTTGGTAACCAGTTTATAATAGCAATAAGGCCCCTCGGGCTTTGTGGTATATGACCAATATACCATGGCTAAGGGCTGTATCCAACGAGTCATGCCTAAGAACAGCCCTTAGCCGTGGTATATTGGCCATATACCACACCCCCTCGGGCCTTATTGCTTAATTAACACACAGGCCTCATACACATAGAATTAAGATATTAACATCAACATGATGTTAAAGCACTGGCTTCAGACAAACAGAACACTGGGTTAGAATGCTGACAGCAGACATACACAAGACAGAATATAGTCAGCAACTAGAAAAAGAGTATTGGTGCTCCTCCTCCAAACCAGAGGCCAGTTCAGATGAGGAGCGGAGAAGAGCATTAGTCCATCCATCCTCTTTGCCTGGCTGATGAGTTCCAGACTGGCCCTGTGTGTCTCCTTGATCTGATCTCACTCTGCAGTACCTCTCCTCTCCCTTTTATGAGCCCAACTGGCCTCCTAATCCTGCAGGCACCCAGCCCCCATAAATCCAGCCCATCCCTCCACCCAATAACTCATTCTCAAGGTGAGGCAGAGAAAGAGAGAGGGAGCGAGAAAGAGGGAGCGAGAGAGAGATAGATAGAGGGAGAGGGAGAAAGATGGGAGGAGAGAGATGAATAACGACTAAACTTTAAAACAGTGACAGGGAATCAAGGGGGTGATACTGCAGGTTTTTGGGGGATCAACCTCAATATCAATGGCTGCATCAGAGCTGGATAGAGAGATGAGAAAGGCATTTTATATGAAAATGGCTGGGTGAGGCAGGGTCAGGCATCGGGGTGGGGGAAATTTGGGGGGGATACATTGAACCGCTGCTGCCAACTCTGTGAGATTTACTGACAGGGGAGATCTTATTACCATTGTGTATTGACCCTGCATTATGCATGCTGTGACTGATGAGTAGAGTGTACACACTGAGGGATGAGAGAGGGAGAGTGAGCGAGAAATAGGAATAGAAAGAGAGACAGACAGGGGGGGCAGAGAGTACAGACTGGTCTAGTTCCTCACCGCAGGTCGATGTTCTTGAGGTGGCTCATCCTGGCAAGGATCCCCAGCTCCAGGGTCTCCACCCTGTTCCCAGCCATGGCTAACCTGTCCATGCCACTCAGCCTATCCAGCACACCAGGGATGTGGGGGAAGTTGTTGAAGGAAAGCCCCAGGCTGCTGAGCTGAGCTAGGCCGCCAAGCTCTTCAGGAAGGAAGCTCAACTGATTCCCATCCAGAGACAGGGTCTGCAGACTGGGGGACAGAGACCTACATTTACATTTACATTTCATTTCTTTCATCTCTGTTTTCTGAGGATACACAACTGTTTGGCATTCCATAATGAGAGGTGAAAACGTCGGTGTTTGTATATTTGAAATCATTCTACATTAAGCATCATGCTGCAGTAAGTGAGCTGAGAGCATGAAAACTGGCCTGATTCTAAAGCTTGATTTAATCTGATTGCATAACAACAAACAGCTGAACTTAATGCATTGGTTCAATTAAAACACAAACACACACACACACACACAGCGATAACGAGCTTGATAATGATTCATTGCTAAGAGGAGGAGGTGGGCTCATGTGGCCAGAAAGGGGCTAATGTGGAGAGGCGAGCAGCGGAGCGAGTGGAGTGTACTGCACCCAGCAGCACAAAATGTCCAACCCAACATCCAGTACATAGAGGAACTGATACTCATATTGACCATCATGGAATTACACCCTACCTAACACAACTAGAGTGGGAATGTTAGAATGTACTCTATGCCAAACTGAAAAGAAGATATATTTTTGGCGGACTGATATAGGGTGTATATGTGTGACGGTCTTACCTCTGGAGGTTGCCTATCTGTGCGGGGACAGTGTTCATGCCGTTACAGGAGAGGTTGAGCTCTGTCAGGGTGAGGATCTCACAGACAGACTCTGGAAACACTCCCAGGCGGTTATGCGAAAGGTTCAGGCTCTTCAGCTGGGAAAACCTGAGGAGAAAGAAAGGGTTTGAAAAACTGGAGCTGGCTTTTCTGACATGTTCAATGAATGACCAAACGCAACGCTTTGCTTGTTGCGACAAGTCTGATTATAAAAATAGATGTATTTTGTGGGCTCATTGCGTTGGCTCCGGTAGTCTCGTTCATCTTAAATCGCTCCATTGGAATTTGTGTCCTCGTTACTACAGGCTGTTGACATTTTACATTTTCGCATCGAGTCCTCTTCACGGACCGGTGGGTATCATATCCATATCAAAACCAAAACCCCATCTCACACACACAAAGTAGCAATACAAGCATTTTAGTGAATGAAGTGATGCAGAACGGATGGGGGATGGAGGTGGCCGTTATGAGTCACAACACATGTTAGAGCACAGACCACATCCAAGAAGAACCTCCCCACCCCCTCCTCCCCCMMTCAGGCTCCATCAGCCTCCCTCACTCTCCTAGCCCTGCTCTGACTCTAAATATACAGATAAAGGGAGTGACAGGAACACACAGAGAGAGAGACACAGACAGACAAGACACAGAGAGAGAGAGAGATGGAGTGATGTGTACATTTTATTCCTCTCAGCTACCCGGCACAGTAGATCCTCTAGAATGTGTTCTTTCCACAGCCCTTCACACACGTACACCACTTATTCCATCTCGGCCCTTCCTGTAATGCTTGCCATACAACAGGAAGTACTACAGAGGGTAGTAGATCATTAACATTTAATAKMATTMTCTCTTTTGAGAATGCYAGCTTGTTCAAATATGCTYCAGTTGKACCATAGRAGTGGACAYTGAGCTWMGYGCCCCTCCAMYCYCMCMMRAKGWKATRYRSRSKSWRMMMCWSTSTCTSWGMRYMGACCACAAACRASAGATATACAGTCAGRARAACKTATCAGCACCGACTAGACCATAAAACAAGATCTGTGATAAACAACGTACRTACTTGYAGAAMATCRTATKACATGCTTACATAATGCATTTGGGTAAAACRGTCAGACTKTGTTGTAACAYKACCACACATTRCATTGTAACAGKGAGGACAAGTWKATCTGTSRACRGATKARGATTTAGTATTGAGGTAAGKGWGTTACTGGGCAGGTTKAGTTGGGAGATTTGGCAGGATTGGTATTGGGCTACAGGTTTTGCTTGGCATGTTTGGACTTMGTATTAGGTAGGRTTTTCCTGAGTAARGTGTGTCAGTGGYTGGGTGCTGCCCTGCCTGGTGAGAGAGTGTATTTACCTGGGGAGGTTGAGCAGGCCTCCGGGGCCCTGCAGGGACATGAAGTTGTGTCGGAGGTTGAGATGGGTGAGGTCCTGGCTGTAGAACAGGTACTCTGGCACCTCCTCCAGACTGTAGCATGACAGATCCACCAGGCTGATGGTCTGAGAAACCACCTGCAAACACAGGACATGTCCCTTTACTGTTTACTGCTCCCAAATAGTTTTTTTTAATGAAGCTTAGTGATAATAGAACAAGGTTTTGACCAGAAACCACCTGCATGGAGCAAATGAGGTTTGCACACAAACACACACAGAGTAACRGACAACTTTAATTAAAAAAGGTTGAGTTGGTTCAATAATGATTCGATCACAGAAGGGAAGTTGGAATCATACGCTGTCTTCAGCATTACAGAATGATTTATGGAGCATTATAAATAAAGGAATACTGATAAGGTCATGTTGTGAGTCCATAACAAAACAGGATGTTCACACAGCTCTAGTGTTGTGGTCTAGTAGAGTTGGCAGCATGAACTCCACAGAGGTGTATATCCAGGGGTGAAAGTAGATTTCATTTCTTCCCCGGAACGGGACCTCCTGTGTGTGCAAGTGCTTTTAAAATTGTTTATAGTCCTAATCATAGAATTACATAGAATCCCTATTMATTTAATAGGAGTTCTGAGAGTATTTCAATTAGTCTTTGATGGATATTTCATGTGGTTGAAAACGGAATACTTTGAGCTTCTATGTCGCTGAAAGAAATTGCACATTTAGGCTACACAGCACGGTCCCTAAACGCACATTTCAATCATATTTTGACACTCCTGTTCCCGAGACAAATATGTACATTTGGTCTATCATTTTACTGCAAGGAACACAATTCTGCAGGAGTTAACATTATAATACGCTACATATGAAGCCTACATTCAGTGTCCAGACTCCCATCCAGAATTCCGTTTCGGTTACTTCCGTTTTGGGTCGGCAGGTAGCCTAGTCGTTAGAGCACCTGCCTAGTCGTTAGAGCGTTGGGCCAATAACTGAAAGGTTGCTAGATCGAATCCCGAGCTGACAAGCTAAAAACCTGTTGTTGTGCCCCTGAACAAAGCAGTTAACCCACTGTTACTAGGCCGTCATTGTAAATAAGAATTTGTTGTTAACTGACTTGCCTAGTTAAAATATACACACACTATTCCAACTATCATTCTGGCATCCATACAAGTGCACTGTGCACCCGCCACTTGATAAATGCAAAGAGACATCAGTTACAAAACACCAAAAGTCTTATGAATGGCATTCTGTGATTGTCCTTCATTAGGCCTACAAGTCTTGTAACCTGAATTGATGTGTACACTCTGTCCGTGCGCGTCTCGGTCTTGGCCACTCATCTCTGCTTTGGCAAAATTTCAATGCTATCGTCGACCCAAACGGCACTGAGCGTAGGCTATTCCACACCTCTTCAAGTCAATACGCAAATCTTTCACATGACTAATGATAAATAGTGTAATAGCCTACAGTTTTCTTGGAATCTGTTTTAATTATTATGACAGGCTCATGTTTTACCGGTACGGTGTACCCTTACTATTTATTTTGCCAGGACTCCGTACTGGACCGCTCTGGCTTACTTTCACCCCTGACTATATCTGATTTTAGTCTAGATGTTTTGCATTGTTCAGCACTCCCTGTCCTGCCATCGCGCTTCATTGGCTATGCTCATACAGTCATTGCTCACTTATCTACATGTGCAGAATGCAGCTGAACAGCATTTCCTTCAGCTCTGAAAAGATCGACTCTATAGTTGTCAGCACAGGGAGGACACTGTCTGTCTGGGGGTTGTAGTTTAATACATTTCTCAGTCTGAAAACATGCTCGCTTCAATCCACCACAGGACTGCATACTGTGCAACACCCCAGAAAATAGATTGGTTGCTCAGCAGAGCATGTCGTCACATCATTGCTTTTAGGGATAAACAAAGACAAAATCTTAGAGTACTCATGAGCTAGCTGTTAAAAGGCCATCGAGCGCCGGTCAGAGAGAGACAGATGAAGAGAGTTGAGAGAGAAGGAGGGAGAGAGATTTGGAGAAATGAGAGAGAATAGAAATCGAAATAGACAGAGAGAAAGGCTGGGGGAAGTGACCTGCATGTTGACTGGCCTGAGAGAGGAGAGCAGCCTGTGGGGTAGATGCCAGCTAGGCAGCAGTGGGAGCTCTTGATGCCCAGTATGTAGGGAGTGGATGTAGGGAAAGAGAGAAGAGATTTAGGGGGAGTGTATGGAGAAGAAGAGAGAGGGAGAAAGAGAGAGATGTGGGGGACGTGAGAGGAAGAAGAGAGAGATGATCTAGGGGAGAGGAGAGAGAAGAGAAGAGAGGAGTATGAGAGATGACGCGGTGAGAGACAAGAGCACGAGGAAGAGACAGAAGAGCATGATACGAGGGAGACGAGAATGTAGGGGATGAGGAAGAAGAGAGAGAGTAGGGGATTGAGAGACAGAAGAGAGAAGAAGAGAGTGGTAGGGGGAGTGAGAGGAAGGAAGAGAGAGGGAGAAAAGAGAGTTTAGTGGGGACAGAGACGAAGAGGCTTTGGATGAAGGCAAAGGTAATGGAGGAGTAGAGAGAGGTGGGCTGAGATTTTTAAAAGATCGTATTTTACCTTTGATTTGAACTAGGCAAGCAGTTAAGACAATTTTATTTTCAATGACGCCTAAGATAGTACGGGGTCTAACTGCCTTGTTTCAGGTTAGAAGTACCAGACTTTTTTACCGTGTCAGGCTCGTGGATATCGATCTTACAACTTCGGGTTACTATTCCCAACAGTCTACTGCTGCCCCAGATTAAGATGGAGGGAGGATTGAGATAGAAAAGGACTGGAGGGGCAGAAGAGATGAGGGAGAAGAATAGAGGTAAGGGTGATGAGATGGGTGGATTATGGGGAATAATCATGCCAGGCCAGGTGGCTTGTACTTGTTTGCAGTGG